>NW_015663491.1:1198084-1203568 GCF_001515625.1 Sinocyclocheilus rhinocerous
TAATATATTAAGTAATATATATATATATATATATATATATACAGTCGAAAAAGTCAAGACTTTAGAGGTGGGACAAGCCAAAACCATAATTTAGGGAGGAATGAAGACATTTCACTTGTTTAAAACTAGCTATATATTATGCTAGCTTAATTTTATGTTACATAATGGCTTATGCAATGACTCTCACAACAAAAGCATGGGATTTGTGCCGCTAATGTTGTAAGTCATGGGATCCAAAGTGTAATGTATTCATGGAAAGTGCCACCTCTACTTTTCTTCATTTCATTTCTCTTTCTCTCTCTTTCTCTGTGGGCTTTGTGTTGGCTGCGAGACCTTGAGTTAATACAAACAGTCATCTTACCACCATGCAGCTGTACAAATGACCATGTTACCTTGTAAATAAATGACAACGTAAAATCCCATCCATATGGCTCCAGGTCAACCACTTAGCTAAAATGATTTACAACCCAAAACGTAGATAAACATTATGGAGTACAGGTGGTCCGCACGTATGTGTGTGTGTGTGTGCTCCCTGACGGAGACCACCACTGCTCCCACAAATAACACTCTGGTTACAGAGGAGTTCTGACTCGGTCCCTTTCCTCTGCTCCAGTGCCAGAAAGTACAAACCCATTCTGGCTTTGGTTCTTCCAATTTTAGAAGACGCTTTTCCCTCTAAAACCCAAAGCATCCATATTTGTGTGGGCTGAGATTTGTATGAGAAAGCCTTTTTAGCTGTGTAGTCAGCTGAGCACATGTGACCCTTGAACTTAAGCAAAACCAAAGAATTAGCCAGCGCACACGTCTGATTTCTCTGTTTATTTTGTGAGATTTTGTAATTCTGTTTGTGCATGTGTCTATGACAACCTGTGCAAACACTGAGCTTTTGTATTAGTACAAGAAGATCGCAATCGAGGGTTTGATTTGATATGTTTCAGCTCTTGATTAGTTCTGGTTAAATGCATAACTGCTCTGTCATTTTCCCCGAGGAAATTTTGGTCTCAATTAAAATTTGCATGCCTCCAGATGTTTCATTTGGCTTAGAAGGAACTTCCATCATGCATTACCTTTCCACCATTAGATATCAGATGAATTTATCGCTAAAGACCTTGCATATTAAACCTCAAATGGGTCATATCATGAGGAATCAAAATTACTGTGTTCTGAGATTCTGAGTTTTTTTTACCAACTCTAAGACTGAAATTTAAATAATTATTTGTTCAAAACCAGCTCTCAAATCTCATTGGTCATGGAATTACTGAGCAGACTTTGAAAGATTTGAGAGGTCACAAGATATGCAACAACAAATGAAATCTGGCATGACTCAAATTTTGTTCGACCCTACTTTGGGCGCCATGTTTGAATGTGCATAAGCGAATGACATAAATTAACTTTTTTCCCCAGATGCAACAATGTTTCATTCAAATGGTGGTACATTGGTTGGATCCAGCGTTCGTGGCACACGCTCCAAGGCGGAGCTTCAGGAGTTGATGGAGAGCTTGCAGCGCAGGAAGTCCGCTCTGGAGGCCAGCTTAAAGGCTACTGCAGACCGTGGTTACCTCACTTTGTCCCCTCCTCCCAGTCCCCAATCGGCATCGTCCTATCTACAGGACCGTCCACCCCTTTCTATACGAGTCCCTTCTCCTTATACACCCTCCAGCAGCTTGAGCATGCCACCATCACCTCATCACTCAGAGCGGCCCATAAGTCCAGTCCCAACCCAAACTCGTGCCCGACACCAATTGCAGGACAACCTGTTGCTTTGCCTCCCTTCGGAAGGGCGACATCCCAACACTGCCAACTCGCTCCTTTCTATGTGGAACGGCTCTTCTTCGTCCTACATGACCGATGCTTTTCCTTCATCTCGCCGAGGTCCAAGCGGGGCAGCCAGCATGCCCTCCAGTCCTCGCTTGGGGCGCAGGCTGCTAGCAAGAGATGGGGAGTCCACCGTTGACCCATCGCTCCGCCAAAGGAAATACTCCACCGGCTCTCTGAATGGCCTGGGAGGACATAGTCGCTCTCTGCCCAGGTTGTATCGAGGAGACCCCCCGGTGCTTTCTTTGCCACCCCGACGTACCACCAAACCACGCCGCAGCCTTCCATCCTTGGAGAAGCCTCCAGATGTGACTGTGACAGCCAACATGACCAGCAGTTCTCGCCGGGCCAGCCTCTGTTCCGTGGGCTCTGCCCCATGTTTGGATCTAGGCGTAGGAGAAAGGCGGCTGTCGTTTGGTAAAGGAGGCCTGGGGCCCGGCATGGGGCCAAGGAGGGGCAGTATCAGTTCTCTCAGTGGAAAAGAAGAACTCCGAGATTATCATCAGAGACAAAGAGATGAGAGACTACGAGAACAGGAAGTGGAAAGACTGGTAAGAGGACCTTCAGTCACCCAGAGAAACACTTACACTAATGAGTCTAAAGCAGTGAGTCAGTGAATCAAATTTTAGGCTTCATAATTCTTGGTACAAATCTACAAATATTTTGTCTATTCATTCTACTTGTATTTAGTTTTAAAGGTGGGTGTAACAAAGTTTGTAGTTCGGGAAGAAGGAGGTGGGAGCCGGTGAACGTTTAAACAAAACTTTAATAATAAAATAAACACAAAATAGCGCGACAGCCTCTCACGGACGATTGCCGTGCACAAACAGAACCAAAACACAAAATAAAGTCCAGGCCTGGTCCTCTCTCATCCTTCACTGTCGTCACTCCTCCTTTTATCCTTCCGGAGCTCCTCCGTAGGACTCGAGACCGGTGAGTGGTGCAGGTGTCGTGCATTATCATTAACTCCACCAGCCTCGCTCCGTTCCCACGTCTCTCGGCCCCGCCCCACTCGTCACAGTGGGGTAAGTGATTTCTCGTAGCCAATGTTGACATTTCAAATCACCGAAACAAACACGCCCTTACCCCAAAAGGGTCTCGCCCCTATTTTGATAGCTCTGCCCCACACATACGTACGCAACCCAGGCAACGCTTAGTTCTGTGAAACAAAGCAAAACCAATGTTACACCTTGTCTACACCGGACGCGAGCGGCGAGACAAAATACTATCCACCTTATTCTTCAATGCGGAAGTAAGCCTCAACTCAACTCAAACTTTATTTATAAAGCACTTTCAACACCACGACTGGAACCAAAGTGCTGTACAGAAAAAGATAAGGGGGAAAAAAAATAAGAATAATAAGAATAATATAAAAACAAATGAAAAATAATAATAGTAAAATAAAATAAAATAAAAAAATAAAAATACATAAATAATAATAGTAACAACAAATATCATACACAGCTAAAAAACATTGTCAAAAGCTAGAGAAAACAAATGAGTTTTAAGCGAACTCTGAAAAACACCCAAAGTTGGAGAAGTTCTAATAGACAGAGGAAGGGCATTCCAGAGCCTAGGAGCTGCCACAGAGAAAGCACGATCCCCTCTACATTTTAGACGAGATCGCGGAACCATTAGGAGTAGTTGTTCATTTGAGCGCAGAGATCTGCTGGATTGACAGACACTAATTAAATCAGTAACATAGTCAGGTGATAGACCATGCACAGCCTTATAAACATACAGCAACGCTTTGAAATGAATTCTGTATCGTACAGGTAACCAATGCAGTTTGATTAACACAGGAGTAATATGCTCTCTCCCCTTTGTACTTGTTAAAAGTCTGGCAGCTGAGTTCTGAACAAGCTGCAAACCAGAGAGAGAGAGCTGATTCAAACCCAGATACAACACATTACAATAGTCCAAACGAGATGACACAAAAGCATGAACAACCTTCTCCATATCTTCAAAAGAGAGGATGGACTTCAGCTTAGATATTGACCTTAGATGGAAAAAGCTATTTTTAACAACAGCATTAATTTGTCGGTCAAATTTGAGCTCAGAGTCAAAGATGACACCAAGGTTTTTTACACAGGACAGTTTCTTCCCAGGAAACTGCCCCAGGCAGTCATAGATATCGCAAGGTTGAAGCTGAATTTGGTGAATCTTTACACATCATACCAAATGACAAAGGAAAGCTGTTGGTATACCCTGACAATTTGACAATGGATGAACTTGTAAAGGTTTGCCAGAAACTAAAAGATGAACTGAAGGAGCACAAATCAAGCGTTAGCGAAGACATCATATCGCAAGTGGCACTGAAGATCAGAGGTGATATTCGGAACCAAGATATTACTCAAGCATGGCCACCACATGCGTCAGATCTTGAGATGATGAACAGCACTCCTACAACTCTAGTGGAGTTTCTTCAGACACTCCTAACAGGTTCATCCAAAGTAGGTAATAACCCATTACAGAGGGTGCAAAGGCTCACAGCTTCATTCAGCCAAGACCTAGTTTATGCTGTTACTTGCGGCAAAGTCAAGCCTACAAAACATATTGTGTTGCCCTTTGCTGTCAAGTCACTCACTGGAAATGTGGAACTGATAAAGATACTGAATAGACTCGGCCATGGTGTTTCATATTCTCAGGTAGAAGAAATTGACACAGCCCTTTGCCTTCAGAAGCAAGCAGCAAGTGGAGATGCCATCCCACTACCACAAAACATCAAGCCTGGTCTGTTCACAACATTGGCGTGGGACAATATAGACAGACTAGAGGAGACAATCAGTGGTGAAGGGACATCACATAGAGTAAATGGAATTGCTGTGCAAACAAAGCCTATTGCTGATCATCCTGCTGAGACCAGAGCTTTGCCTTGCATCCCCAAAACCAAGAAGAGAAGCATTGAAGCAGTAGAGATGGTACTTCCCATTTACAATGCAGGAGAGCGTGCCAATCCTCCTGTTATACAGACGGTTGACACTGATCATGCCTCCTTTCTACAGGATGCAGCAGACAGAAACCACATGTGGCTAATGGCTCATCTTTCCAAAAAAGATGTTTGCAGCTGGACTGGGTTCAACATCCTCACCCACAACGATACAAGTGTACAAGAAGATAGTATAGGCTATTTGCCCACAATCAATGCTCCTGCTACACAGTTATCAACAGTACATGAGGTACTTCACCAGTCGATAAGCATCATGAAGTCTCTGCAGCTCAACAACATTGTTGTTGTTTTTGACCAGGCATTATATGCCAAAGCTACAGAAATTACCTGGAAACACCAGGAGCTATTCAAGAACATCATCCTTAGAATGGGGGTCTTCCATACCACCTGTACTTTCATGGCAACAATTGGAAAACGGTTTGCAGATGCTGGTCTAAGAGACCTTTGTGTAGAGGCAGGAGTGATAGCTGATGGCTCAATCTCAGGGGTTATTGATGGTCACAGGTATAATCGAGCAGTAAGGCTCCACAAGCTGCTCTATGAGGCTTTCCTGAGACTAGCATGGAAAGGTTTTCATCCATGGTTAGAACAGAATCATCAGGAAGATCTTATTCACTTGGAAGCAACTCTGCAAGCAGTCGAAAACCTGTGTGAAAAAATATCTCAGACAAGATTTGAGGGAACCCTCGAGCAAGATTCATGTCAACGCATTCTGACAC
>NW_015663491.1:1203792-1205241 GCF_001515625.1 Sinocyclocheilus rhinocerous
CTCACCCCTATTTTGATAGCTCCGCCCCACATATACGTATGCAACCCAGGCAACGCTTAGTTCTGTGAAACAAAGCAAAACCAATGTTACACCTTGTCTACACCGGACGCGAGCGGCGAGACAAAATACTATCCACCTTATTCTTCAATGCGGAAGTAAGCCTCAACTCAACTCAAACTTTATTTATAAAGCACTTTCAACACCACGACTGGAACCAAAGTGCTGTACAGAAAAAGATAAGGGGGAAAAAAAATAAGAATAATAAGAATAATATAAAAACAAATGAAAAATAATAATAGTAAAATAAAATAAAATAAAAAAATAAAAATACATAAATAATAATAGTAACAACAAATATCATACACAGCTAAAAAACATTGTCAAAAGCTAGAGAAAACAAATGAGTTTTAAGCGAACTCTGAAAAACACCCAAAGTTGGAGAAGTTCTAATAGACAGAGGAAGGGCATTCCAGAGCCTAGGAGCTGCCACAGAGAAAGCACGATCCCCTCTACATTTTAGACGAGATCGCGGAACCATTAGGAGTAGTTGTTCATTTGAGCGCAGAGATCTGCTGGATTGACAGACACTAATTAAATCAGTAACATAGTCAGGTGATAGACCATGCACAGCCTTATAAACATACAGCAACGCTTTGAAATGAATTCTGTATCGTACAGGTAACCAATGCAGTTTGATTAACACAGGAGTAATATGCTCTCTCCCCTTTGTACTTGTTAAAAGTCTGGCAGCTGAGTTCTGAACAAGCTGCAAACCAGAGAGAGAGAGCTGATTCAAACCCAGATACAACACATTACAATAGTCCAAACGAGATGACACAAAAGCATGAACAACCTTCTCCATATCTTCAAAAGAGAGGATGGACTTCATGGGTGAGCCTATGGGTGAGACTTCCAGTTCATTAGCCGCTATAAGGAAATAACAAGAAGAATATCAACGTGCAGTAAACGGTAAAACTGTTTGCACTACAAACCAGTGTGTTCATAATTAAGATAATACATTAAAATAATATGGTTAGACACACCAATTTTCAATATCAAGCAGCAAAAGGAGTGGTTCTGTACAGCTAAAAATAGCTGGACGCGGATGAGACCAGAAGCTAGACCCATAGAATTTACAAATGGCCGCGCCCATTTTTATGGCAAGAAAAAGGTAGATAGAACTCATTATAATCAGTGATGCTGTCTACACTGGATGCGATGCGGCGCAACACGACAAATCCCTGAAAGAAAACTGCTGCTGCATTTTATTTATGACGTATTGCCACAAATTTCAAATGATTTTCAACGGTCGCTTTGTCGCATCCAGTGTAGACAGACTTAAGCTGTTGCGGCGCAACTACTGTCGCGTCCGGTGTAGACACGGTGTTACTTACCTATCGAGAAGAAACAAAGCAACCTCGGCGTCCGATCGCAGGCCTTCCGCTCCTT
>NW_015663491.1:1205303-1212523 GCF_001515625.1 Sinocyclocheilus rhinocerous
ATATGACCTTCTACTTTCAGACGAATCCAGTGGGGGTTATATAAAAAATTGTCTTTGATCTTCCAAGCTGTTTAATGGCAGTCAGCAGGTGTTACAGTGCATCAGTCCAAAAGAAGTGAAATAAAGCACATCCATTCATCAAAAAAAGTGTCTCACACGGCTCCGGAGGGTGAACAAAGGCCTCCTGTAGCGAATCGATGCGTTTTTGTAAGAAAAATATCCATATTCAAAACGTAATAATTACTTTAATCTAGCTTGCGCCAATAGTTGTACACGGAAGCAGTTCTGGGCGGATGACGTAAGATGTCAGCGTTGCGCATACGCCGCTCAGAAGTGACGAATGCGGAAGCGCAGTGGAGAGATTAATCCTGGAGAAGGATTCATTTGTATCCTTATTAACAATCTTCCCAGTTCCTCTCAAATGTAAATCAAACGCCCATTCACAAACATGTCGTGACTTTTTTATTTATTTATTTTGAGCAATAGAGATACTCAGAAATGAACTGATAAAGTTAATCACTTTGCCCTCTTAGACAACAACGTTAAAGTGCCCCTATTATGCCTTTTCGAATATTACCTTTCATGCAGTGCGTCATGTAGCTGTATGTGAACATAAACTATCTGCAAAGTTGTGAAGCTGACAGTGCATAAGTGCGGTTCACTGGATTGTTCACACTCCTTCATGCGCTACAGACTTAACAAATTTTTATTCACAGCTAAACCAAAACCTTACATGTGTAGGAACCAGCTGGTAAACACACTTTAAATGAGCTTTTGCTCTAGGAGGTCACATGATAACCGAGCTAAAGCAGTGCATCTGTAGTCAAACCATCTGATCTGACCGCAGGGGTGTGTGCAGTGTATGTATGTGTGTTTGTTTGTGTGCAACTAAATTAGTTCAATTCCACAGGGCCAAATCCCACAATGCACTGCTAAAGAGATACAAATCTAAACAATGTGTTTTATGTAAAATCTAATATTTCAAAGATTAACTCCAGACTATTGTGCCAGCCAGTTTTGTTTATACTATTATGTATTAGATACAATGCTGTCCAAAAGTCTGAGAGTAGTAGAAAATGCTTCTATTTTGCATTATATCAAATAAACAGAATCTTGAATATACATTTTGCATCATAATGTTTTTTAAAATCTGTCAATGATTATTGTCAATGATTAACATTTTTCATTCCACTCTAGGAACGTCAGCGTCTCGAGACTATCCTGTGCCTGTGCTCTGAGCTGGGCCGGTCTGAACTGGGCCGGATGGAGACTGACTCGGGTGTCTCAGCTGTATCGGACCTGCAGAAGATCAACCGAGAGCTGGAGAAGCTACAGGTGTCTGATGATGAATCTGTGTTCTCAGACTCTGCAGCAGTGTCTCTGGAAAGCGGGTTTCTGGGTAAGGGTCGTGGAGAGATCCTGACCCAGAGACAACGCAGATTCAGCGGACACAGGGAGACCAGGCCCCAGTCACCCACCACCAGCCTGCGGAGCTCAGTACCCTCACCCTCTCCACACCTCCGCAGCAAGGTGAGACACTGTGCCATATCTTCCTGTTCATATCTTCCTGAATGCTAAAAAGGACTTTTAATTTTCCAACATGTTGCATCTACCATGAAAGCCCATTCACACCAAGAACTATAACAATAAAGATAATAATAACGATTCTGTTTATTATAAGTTCATGATGCAGTTTTGTCGTCTGCCACTTTCATTGCTCGTGGTCTTTAAAGCAGGATAGATTCTGATTGGCTGTCAATGTTTTTATCATTCATTTGCTGGAAAAATGGTTTTAAAAGTGATTCCAACAATATTGTTCCTCTGTAGTGTGGATTCTGCTGTTCTTTTAAGCTAAGATCAATTTTTAAAACTATATCCTTATCATTATCGTTATAGTTATATCATACTTGTTGTGAACGGGCCTTTACTGATGGAAACAGTGAAAATCAATTTCTGGTTCAATATCATACACAAAACCTGCCCAAGAGCATGTCCAGGTCATATTTCATCCCAAATTCATAAGGAAAACAAGTAATAATATTTTTAATAAAGAAAATTAATCTTTTTTGTAGGGCCATTAGTTTTTTTTTTTAGTTTTTTTTTTTTGTATATTATGCTCATTACTAAATTCTTATTACTTTAATGTAAAATAAAACTGATATATTATTGATTTATATATAAATATATATTATTTGTATAAAGTATTTCACATAATTTGTAGTGTATGTTGTACCAAATTTAATGTATGCTGAATTAATTAAAAATATAAATGATCTAATACAAAAAATATAAAAAAAAAAAAAAGCATGATTTGCCCTAATTCTCATTAATGTAAAAAAAATTATATATATTTAAATTGCATTTATTTATCTTCGTATTTGTTGTACAGTTAGTTAATGCTCATTTTAAAATTTTTAAAAGATTTTTTTATAGTAGCTTCTGATTAGTAATTTATTAAATATTAGTAATAAGATTCACTGTACTATTAATTTCAGCTACAAATTGTATGTTGTACCAAATTTAATGTATGCTGAATTAATTAAAAATATAAATGATCTAATCAAAAAATATAAAAAAAAAAAAAAGCATGATTTGCCCTAATTCTCATTAATGTAAAAAAAATTATATATATTTAAATTGCATTTATTTATCTTCGTATTTGTTGTACAGTTAGTTAATGCTCATTTTAAAATTTTTAAAAGATTTTTTTATAGTAGCTTCTGATTAGTAATTTATTAAATATTAGTAATAAGATTCACTGTACTATTAATTTCAGCTACAAATTACAGTTATTTCTTGCCACAGTCATATTTGTTCTTGCTATATATACCATCATGTATTCAAATCTAAAGTAATCTCCAGTTGTGTACTCGATATCCCAGATTGACCTAATGATGCAGTGGAAAGTATGCAGTCCTAAGGGATCTCAAGTATGCAAAACAGTTTGGGAATGCTGTGGAGTCTTCATACCTAGCTGATGTCTGTTCCTAAACAGCACTACAAAGTGAACTTTGACCTTTTAAAAACGCTGACCTCACATTCTTTGCAGCGACACCAAAACAAGATTCTATCTGTGTTTAAAGCACATAAGGTGTCAATTCCAGCTTACGAGGGGGTGGTGGACTGTTTTTCCATTGGATACCTATAATGACATAATGGTGTGTTTGAGTTTAATAGACTTGCTCAGGAGAGAAAGGCAGTTATTGCTTCTCCTGCAAGAGGAGAGGAACAGGAAATGACTCTATTCCCAGTGGATTTGCTATGCATGTGTGTGCTCGAGACACATATGACAGTAATTGTTGGAAAGAAACACAGAAATGCAAGGAAAGAATGCAGATCTGCATATCGTTTCTCCTACACTTATCCTCTCATCAAGCAATATTTTTTAATAAACTCTCATGTGACACTCATTGTGCTATTGGTAATGACAGTTTGCATTTAAACATATGCACAGGCCCATCCGCTGCTGGATAGTTTTGGTAAATGTCAAATGCATGGAGATTAGACATTAGCCATTATCTCCATTGACAGTGGCGGCTCTGTAGTCTGGCATCTGTTGCTCAGCTACATTCCTCTGTGCTGTCGCTGGAAACCTCGTGGCCTCAGAACCGGCCAAGTTTACTATCCATAAGGAGCTGTCATGAGGAGCTGGATATTCATTTTAGAGTTCAATCTCATGTCAGGTCTCAATGACTGCATTTGTGAATGTTTAATCCATCTTTTCTACATTACATTGTCATTGTATTTGTGATTATATGTTTGTGACTGTTAAATTAGTCAAGGAGAGGTGATGTGACTATGAGACTAATGAATGATGCAGGAGTTCAGCTAAACTTCTAAAATTGTCCTTATGGTTTGAACAAACGTTGAATTTCCCAGTCGTCATCCAGGACTGAAACCAACTTTTTTGGTTTCTGAATCTTTTTAGCAGGTGTCTGAAGACATGCAGCTGAGACAGGAAGTGACACGTATTGAAGAGGAGAGGATTCAGGTGTTTAACAACATCGAGGAACTTGAACAGAAGATCAGAGATCTAGACACACAGATGGACGAGTCTATCAGAGAGGTGTGTGTGCTTTAAATGAGAAGCTTTATGTGTTTTAAAGTTTAGTAGTCATTCCTGAAGCTCAAACAGTAGTGCGTGGCGCTAGCAACGCCAAGATCATGGGCTCGATTCCCAGAAATCACAAGCCGTTTCGATTAAAAGCATCTGAGAAATGCATTAATGTAAATGTCTTCATGTCTGCCAGTAAATAACTCTTACAGATGGACTCTCTAGACTTGTATACTTTTATTCTGCAACATTATTTTAGTATTAATTATATACTAATGTAGAATGTTTTAATGTTTTGAATTAGCTTTTATTTTTATATTGTCAGTTTTTATTTTAATTTTAGTAATTTTGTGTCATTTTTTTTTTGTCATTTTTTTCTATATAGCTATTTTTTTAATTTCAGTTTCAGTAATTTTAGTACTTCAATTCAAACTTTTAATTTTTAAAAAAAGTTATTTAGATATTTTTTTCAACTTTTTTTCAATTTCAATTACCAAAACAGATTTTTTTTAATGCTTTTAGTTTTAGTTGTGCAGTGAAGCTAAAGTCAATAAACATTTCAATCTGTCATTAGATGGAGGTGGAGAGAGCTCTTTTAGACGGGGAGCAGGAGGCAGAAGTGGCTCAGCTACAGAGCGATAAAGAAATGCTGGAGCAGCTCAACGAAAAAATGGCCAACATGGAGAACAATGCTCAAAAAAATCAAACTCAGGTAAACATCAGGTGGCAATGTAGTTGTACAGCTTGAAATGATTTAATATAGTATATCAAAGCTGCAGGACAAAGATTATTGTCTCCAAAAAGGCAAACAAGAGGGTCTCAAAATCATGAGAAATCATGATTTACGAGCAAGTTTGCACTTAATAGTTCACCCTAAAATAAAAACTTGCGGAAAATTTTCAATTTAGGATGTAAATGAATTTGTTTCTTTTGGAGAAATGCAGCATTACATAATTTGCTCACCAATAGATTCTCTGCGGTGAATACGTGCCGTCAGAATGAGAGTCCAAACAGCTGATGAGTCTCCAGCCCGTCTTATGAAGCAAAAAGCTGCAGAAAATCCACTGGTGAGCAGATGATATAATGCTAAATTTCTCCAAATCTATTATGATGAAAAACAAACATCTTGAATGGCCTGAGGTAAGTACATTTAAATTTTTGAGTGAACTATATCTTGACAATTTAGACTCTGTTATTAAAGATACCCTCTGACGTCACATCTACCTACCTTTTTTCCAGTTTATCTCTTCCTTGCTCTAACCCAAACTTGCACTTTCTCTATTTCTTTGTCCGTCCTATTTGTGCCCATCTCACCACTGTGTGCTCTGTATGTGTGCGTCATCCGTACGGTAGGACAAAGCCCTGTTGGAGGCAGAGAGAGTTAAAGTAGAGAGGCTAGCTGAGCTGATCTCAGAGCAGAAGACCCAGTTGGACACCTGTCCTGAAGCACTGAAGGAGCAGCTCCAGAATCAGCTATCCAGGGTCAGTCAGTTACCGTGGTCTCCCTCGTACCTGCGCCCACCAACTATCCTGCTGTCTGTCTCTCACAAACACTTCCTGATGTGTTATTTCCTCTCTGCAACAGCTCTGGAAATACCTTTTGTTCTTGTTGGTAGGCCTTTCTTCTCTGTGTCTTTTAACATAGCAAAGTGTCCTGAGAATTTGACCTTTTGTCTCTTTTCTGTTTAGCACAATCTTGTGAATTATTGCTGATTTTTTTAGTTTAGTTTAGTTTGGAGTTGCACCATGATGTAAAAAATGTAATCTATTGCCTCATGCTTAGTGTTCTTGGCTTTTTTTGGTAGGACACTGAAGCTTTGGAAGCGGAAACGAAGCGTTTTGAAGATCTGGAGTTTCAGCAGCTGGAAAAAGAGAGCCATCAAGATGAAGAGAAGGAGACACAGACGCAGCAACTCCTCAGAGAGACTGCAGAATATCAGAGATCTGTTGTCACTCGCAAGGTGTGTAGAGGATTTTAGTCCTGGAGTGTTTGTGTGTGGACGAAGAGCTTTTTAGAATCATATTTTTCCTTCTGCACATAAAAACTGCATCCATTAAAGGAGAGGCTACTTACCCTGAAGAAGCAGTCGACCCAGATTACCCAGCAGGCACAGCGGGAAAAGGAGAACTTTCTGAAGGAGAAGAGCAACCTAATTTATATGCTGCAAAGGGTGAGTATGTTTATATAAGTATAATATATACATACATATACATACAGTGCCTGGGAGAAGTATTTGGACTCTTCATCCACATTTAAAATGTATAACATTTTTAGTGATCAACTTTTTTTCAATTTTAAAAATATACACGTCAGTGATACACATGCATGTAACAGTAGCATACATATTTTTGCACATAAAATAAAATAACAGCACTGAACACAAACTATATACAACTGGCAAAGCCTATATTAATATTAATAAATGTATGAATTAATTTCATTGCGTATCAAACCAAGAAGTTGCAAACAATAAGAAATTATATTTCTCTGACTTCTCTATTTATTATTATTATTTATTAATTAATTTGTTTATTTAAAGATATTTTTGCCACGTCTATGAACTCGAATGTGATTTTCAGTAGATGTAAATCACTTTCCCTTAAGATATCATTATGGACACGTTCCACTTAACTAAAATTGGCCAAATAATTTTTTGAGATTTGGATACACTTCCATGAAATGTTTTGCTTGTACATTGTGCTAGTACTACCTTTCTTTAGAGTAAACGACGTAATATTCATACATAATGTGTACAGATATATTTGTTCATTTCTGAATGGTCTCCTAATAATTTCTTTTCAGGAACGGGAGAACCTTGCATCTCTGGAAAGGAAGTACTCTGAGCTGACAGGTGGTCAAGCATTTCCTCTCAACCCTATGTCCATGAAGGAGGTAACACAAACCATTTCTATGAATAAAGAATCTAAGCTCAGTAATGGCAAACAAGGATTTTCAATATTGAAAGACTATTATTTTATCTGTCTTTTTGAATATTCCAGCACTTTCGCTCTCTGGAGGAGAGGAGGCGGAGCAATGGCAGTAAAGAGGGCGGAGTTCTGCTGAGTGACGGCGGAATGTCCCGTAAAAGAGAGAGGCAGAGCTCCGGAACCTTAAACTCTGCCCTTAATCGCAGTCTGTCTCCCAAGGTCAGACAACAGATACGGC
>NW_015663491.1:1219444-1239936 GCF_001515625.1 Sinocyclocheilus rhinocerous
CAGTAGTGCGTGGCGCTAGCAACGCCAAGATCATGGGCTCGATTCCCAGAAATCACAAGCCGTTTCGATTAAAAGCATCTGAGAAATGCATTAATGTAAATGTCTTCATGTCTGCCAGTAAATAACTCTTACAGATGGACTCTCTAGACTTGTATACTTTTATTCTGCAACATTATTTTAGTATTAATTATATACTAATGTAGAATGTTTTAATGTTTTGAATTAGCTTTTATTTTTATATTGTCAGTTTTTATTTAATTTTAGTAATTTTGTGTGATTTTTTTTTTGGTCATTTTTTTCTATATAGCTATTTTTTTAATTTCAGTTTCAGTAATTTTAGTACTTCAATTCAAACTTTTAATTTTTTAAAAAAGTTATTTATATTTTTTTTTCAACTTTTTTTCAATTTCAATTACCAAAACAGATTTTTTTTAATGCTTTTAGTTTTAGTTGTGCAGTGAAGCTAAAGTCAATAAACATTTCAATCTGTCATTAGATGGAGGTGGAGAGAGCTCTTTTAGACGGGGAGCAGGAGGCAGAAGTGGCTCAGCTACAGAGCGATAAAGAAATGCTGGAGCAGCTCAACGAAAAAATGGCCAACATGGAGAACAATGCTCAAAAAAATCAAACTCAGGTAAACATCAGGTGGCAATGTAGTTGTACAGCTTGAAATGATTTAATATAGTATATCAAAGCTGCAGGACAAAGATTATTGTCTCCAAAAAGGCAAACAAGAGGGTCTCAAAATCATGAGAAATCATGATTTACGAGCAAGTTTGCACTTAATAGTTCACCCTAAAATAAAAACTTGCGGAAAATTTTCAATTTAGGATGTAAATGAATTTGTTTCTTTTGGAGAAATGCAGCATTACATAATTTGCTCACCAATAGATTCTCTGCGGTGAATACGTGCCGTCAGAATGAGAGTCCAAACAGCTGATGAGTCTCCAGCCCGTCTTATGAAGCAAAAAGCTGCAGAAAATCCACTGGTGAGCAGATGATATAATGCTAAATTTCTCCAAATCTATTATGATGAAAAACAAACATCTTGAATGGCCTGAGGTAAGTACATTTAAATTTTTGAGTGAACTATATCTTGACAATTTAGACTCTGTTATTAAAGATACCCTCTGACGTCACATCTACCTACCTTTTTTCCAGTTTATCTCTTCCTTGCTCTAACCCAAACTTGCACTTTCTCTATTTCTTTGTCCGTCCTATTTGTGCCCATCTCACCACTGTGTGCTCTGTATGTGTGCGTCATCCGTACGGTAGGACAAAGCCCTGTTGGAGGCAGAGAGAGTTAAAGTAGAGAGGCTAGCTGAGCTGATCTCAGAGCAGAAGACCCAGTTGGACACCTGTCCTGAAGCACTGAAGGAGCAGCTCCAGAATCAGCTATCCAGGGTCAGTCAGTTACCGTGGTCTCCCTCGTACCTGCGCCCACCAACTATCCTGCTGTCTGTCTCTCACAAACACTTCCTGATGTGTTATTTCCTCTCTGCAACAGCTCTGGAAATACCTTTTGTTCTTGTTGGTAGGCCTTTCTTCTCTGTGTCTTTTAACATAGCAAAGTGTCCTGAGAATTTGACCTTTTGTCTCTTTTCTGTTTAGCACAATCTTGTGAATTATTGCTGATTTTTTTAGTTTAGTTTAGTTTGGAGTTGCACCATGATGTAAAAAATGTAATCTATTGCCTCATGCTTAGTGTTCTTGGCTTTTTTTGGTAGGACACTGAAGCTTTGGAAGCGGAAACGAAGCGTTTTGAAGATCTGGAGTTTCAGCAGCTGGAAAAAGAGAGCCGTCAAGATGAAGAGAAGGAGACACAGACGCAGCAACTCCTCAGAGAGATTGCAGAATATCAGAGATCTGTTGTCACTCGCAAGGTGTGTAGAGGATTTTAGTCCTGGAGTGTTTGTGTGTGGACGAAGAGCTTTTCAGAATCATATTTTTCCTTCTGCACATAAAAACTGCATCCATTAAAGGAGAGGCTACTTACCCTGAAGAAGCAGTCGACCCAGATTACCCAGCAGGCACAGCGGGAAAAGGAGAACTTTCTGAAGGAGAAGAGCAACCTAATTTATATGCTGCAAAGGGTGAGTATGTTTATATAAGTATAATATATACATACATATACATACAGTGCCTGGGAGAAGTATTTGGACTCTTCATCCACATTTAAAATGTATAACATTTTTAGTGATCAACTTTTTTTCAATTTTAAAAATATACACGTCAGTGTTACACATGCATGTAACAGTAGCATACATATTTTTGCACATAAAATAAAATAACAGCACTGAACACAAACTATATACAACTGGCAAAGCCTATATTAATATTAATAAATGTATGAATTAATTTCATTGCGTATCAAACCAAGAAGTTGCAAACAATAAGAAATTATATTTCTCTGACTTCTCTATTTATTATTATTATTTATTAATTAATTTGTTTATTTAAAGATATTTTTGCCACGTCTATGAACTCGAATGTGATTTTCAGTAGATGTAAATCACTTTCCCTTAAGATATCATTATGGACACGTTCCACTTAACTAAAATTGGCCAAATAATTTTTTGAGATTTGGATACACTTCCATGAAATGTTTTGCTTGTACATTGTGCTAGTACTACCTTTCTTTAGAGTAAACGACGTAATATTCATACATAATGTGTACAGATATATTTGTTCATTTCTGAATGGTCTCCTAATAATTTCTTTTCAGGAACGGGAGAACCTTGCATCTCTGGAAAGGAAGTACTCTGAGCTGACAGGTGGTCAAGCCTTTCCTCTCAACCCTGTGTCCATGAAGGAGGTAACACAAACCATTTCTATGAATAAAGAATCTAAGCTCAGTAATGGCAAACAAGGATTTTCAATATTGAAAGACTATTATTTTATCTGTCTTTTTGAATATTCCAGCACTTTCGCTCTCTGGAGGAGAGGAGGCGGAGCAATGGCAGTAAAGAGGGCGGAGTTCTGCTGAGTGACGGCGGAATGTCCCGTAAAAGAGAGAGGCAGAGCTCCGGAACCTTAAACTCTGCCCTTAATCGCAGTCTGTCTCCCAAGGTCAGACAACAGATACGGCACATAGGAAAAGTATTTGATACCATCTTAAAAAAATCTTGAAAATTTCAGCACACATTGTTATGTGGAAGAGAGGTTTAAACAGTCTCTTTTGCTGTATATTCTTAATCCTGTAGCCCCATATGCCACTGTCTCAAAGCTCTAGCTGTGGTAGTGTACTCCCCCGCACTCTGTCTGTCACCTCCCGTGACCTGGACACCCGCCGCCTGCTCAAGGGTAACAGACTGACACTTATCCTGTGACACTGACAGTTCTGCAGGTCTACAATTCCACAAGTTTTATGCAGAGAAATAATATTTCTGATATCTATTAAGTATATTTATTTGTATTAGTTAAACATATGCAAATAAATAATATATATGATATAAATATATATTTTTATGTTACTTTATTCAGTACACTTTTTAGTGTGTAGAACTGTCTGCCTGGAGTTTTGCGTTATTTGTATTATTAGATGTATACAAATGATTTATTATTTTGATTTATATACATTTTTATTTTCTTCTTTTTATAAATATTATTTCTATTTGACTATCCTTAGATGACTCAGGATCAAAAAATCGACTTGAAAATAGTCTATTTTGTCTTTGTCTTTAGTAAAAAAAACACACACTAGTAATCACATATAAAGAAACTATATATAATGTTGGCTGACATGTATACACTACCAGTCAAAAGTTTCGTATAATTAAGATCTTTTAAATTTTTGGAATAAGAGGTCTCTTTTTATCCCCAAGGCTGCATATATTTGATCAAAAATGCAATGAAAGCAGTAATATTGTGAAATATTACAACTGAAAATAACTGTTTTCTGTTTGAATGTAATTTATTCCTGTGAGGCCAAAGCTGATTATTTAGCAGCCATTTCTGCATTATTCACTGTCACACAATCATTCAGAAATTATTCTGAACGTATAGAATTCTAGAGAAATACATTTATTTTTATTTTTACTATTTTCCCCCCCTTTGTTCTTACAGCAGGTCAGCTGTTTTTGAATGACGAGAGGCAGAGAATGAGTGAGATGTCAAATAGGACAGTTTCTGAGACAAACGTCTTCCTAGAGCCGTTCCACTACATGGATAACGGACACAACTTTGACACAATGAGTGTGGACAGTACAGAAAGCCTAGAGACCAGCATTTCCGCCTGTTCACCGGACAACATCTCAAGGTGAGACCAGGACTTTGTTCAAGATCGGGACAGGTGTATTCTAACAATTCAAAGTTTTTATTTTGCTTGTAGTAAGCATTTAGCTTGTCCATTTTACAGATATTTACTAGAAACCTAAGATATGCTTTTTTGTAGAATAAGAAAATCATTTAAAGCATAGTAAACAGTAACGCCCACTTTAAATGCATCTTTATAAACACAATATTTTTGCCATTAAAATTGTGTGTAGTGAGTAAGAAGTGTGTGTATCTCTATTGTGTGCTTAAATGTATTTATTACTGTTTATAAGGATGCTGTATAGACAGAAGTCTGCCTTTAAGTAGCCCAGATATACACACATCCTGTCTGAGGAATTTTTATTGCATTCCAAGGACGCTCCAAGTAGCTGAAGCTTAAGATGCTCTGGGATACATTACCAAATGAGGTTGAGGGTTTTAAACCTCTGGTTTTATTGGACAATACATTATTTTTATATGAAATTTACTACTAAAATCTTATTAAGACCTGAAAATCATTAGCGTAAAACATGCTGTCTAATAAAAGTGTGCATGTGTGGTCTGTACAGCGCCAGCACAGCTAACATGGCGAAGATCGAGGAGATGGAGCGCATGCTAAGAGAAGCTCAAGCTGAGAAGAACAGGCTGCTGGAGCACAGGGTACATCAGTTTCTCTCAATCTGCATGCTTCTTACAAAGATACCAAACTACAGATGCATGAAAACAGAACTTTTCTTTCTTCTCTGCAGGAGCGGGAGATGGAGTTGCGCAGGCAGGCTCTTGAAGACGAGAGGAGAAGGAGGGAGGAATTGGAGAGGAGACTGCAGGAAGAGACAAACCGACGACAGAAACTAGTGGAGAGAGAGGTGAAGCTCTGAGAGTCTTGGAGAGTTCAAGGGAAAGAGGGAGAACACAGAGAGAGACAGAGACAAGAAAAGTGGAGCAGAGGAAGATTCATCTTAAAGCATTTCATGCAATTCAAACTCTATTTATGGATGCACAGATTTAGACAAAAAACTATTTTAATCACAGCCACAATGAATAAAAAATAATAAATGCACTAATATAACAATTTTCAATTCTAATATTTGTGCTTCTAAACTTAAAAACTTTTTTTTTTTTTTTACCATATTTTGATATATTTAAATTGTGTGATGCATCATAAAAGCAAAAGTATGTCCTTTTTTCTTTGACTTTTCTTGACTTTGAAATCTTGCTTTCTTGAGGGAAGTTTTTCTTCTTTTTGATTTTCTTTAAAGCAACTAAATCTTGTTTGTTTTTTATGACATGAGACACAGCCAGGATCCAAAATTAACTTTTTGCCATGTCATCACTGCCAGATGACTTTTAGAATTTTATATGATCCCTTTTTTTTTTACAGACAAGGCCTGTATTTTGCATCATAACTGTTAAGATATTTTTTTGTCATCGATATTTATAGATTATATTTTTAGCAGAAAAAGCTGAAGGTCCTATAAAATGCAATAAATCAAATATTATTTAATAGTAGTAGTAATAATAATAATTATTATTATGTTTTATTTAAAGAGCGCTTTAAAGAAGGTACCCAATAACACTTATTGAGATAAAATAAACAAAAGCAGCATAACACAATCTAAAAGAGCACAAAAGCAAAATAAACAAAAAACAGTAACACAACATTAATCACACATTAAAACCTTATGGGCGATAGTTGTAATTTGATCAGTAAACAGTCTATAAATATGTGTGGCTGATAAATCAGTGCATTTCTTCTCTCACTCTTTACAAAGTGCATGCGTGTATTTACACAGACACACTCACTAATTCGATTTTTGCTGTTTGTGTGTCTAGTCTCGTCCGCTGACACGATACCTCCCAGTGAGAAAGGATGACTTTGACCTGAGAGGTCACATCGAGGTGGCGGGTCACCATCCTGAAACTTGTTTTCACCTGGCCATCACAGAGAAGACCTGCAGGGGGTTCTTGGTCAAAATGGGTGGGAAAATCAAAACCTGGAAGACATCTTAAAGCATTTCATGCAATTCAAACTCTATTTATGGATGCACAGATTTAGACAAAAAACTATTTTAATCACAGCCACAATGAATAAAAAATAATAAATGCAAATAAATATTCTAATTAGCGCTGTCAAGCGATTAATCGCATCCAAAATAAAAGTTTTTATTTACATAATATATCTGTGTGTACTGTGTATATTTATTATGTATATATAAATACACACACACACTTACAAAGTGCATGCATGTATTTACACAGACACACTCACTAATTCGATTTTTGCTGTTTGTGTGTCTAGTCTCGTCCGCTGACACGATACCTCCCAGTGAGAAAGGATGACTTTGACCTGAGAGGTCACATCGAGGTGGCGGGTCACCATCCTGAAACTTGTTTTCACCTGGCCATCACAGAGAAGACCTGCAGGGGGTTCTTGGTCAAAATGGGTGGGAAAATCAAAACCTGGAAGAAGCGCTGGTTCGTCTTTGACCGCAATCGAAGGACGCTGGCATATTATGCTGGTAATTACACGGAATATTTAGTCAAACCTATCGAGCTTTATCAACCATGTCTGTGGCCTGCTGTGAATTACCACGGAATATCAAATGTGATTGTCACTCATTTGATATTAACAGTTTGAAAATGTGCTTACAGTAATGCATTTCTAATAGAGACTTATCGGGACAAATGTTTTGGAGATTTGAGAAAAAAATCTGAAATTTGAAGCATATATTTTGGGTAGTGCACTTGCATTAATTCTTCTGGTAAAAGAGATATGATTGTGCAGTGAAACATTTGCGATATAAAACATTTTACAAACTGGTAAATATCAGCCTTTTGGTAACAACTTATTTTACAGTGATAATTATCAGCAGGCCAGATATATTGAACCCAGGGTCTATCTTTAATTTTTTTGTTGCATTTATTTATTGTAATACCTCTGAATGAAATTTGGACAGTGAAATGTAAACTTGAATTATTAACTAAAGAAGACTTGTTAATAAGCGATTCGCCATGAAACTAGTTTATACCACAAGGGGGCAACACTGAGCTGTGCCCTTCACAAACGTCACAGGAGACATTGGCTATGTCCTATCCTGCAACTCAAACCAGATTTATCATACAAAGATTTGATCTTATCTGTTACAGAAAAAAAAAACTTGACTGGTTTTATTTTCTCCAGATAAACATGAGACCAAAATCAAGGGTGTTATCTACTTCCAAGCCATTGAGGAAGTGTATTACGACCACCTAAAGAACGCACACAAGGTGGGCTGCAGTACTATACTGCACATACTATACATAGCTATACTGATTTTATGAAACGGGTGCAAAATGTTACAGTTGTTTGTCAGTATTTTCCTTCCATGAATCATGTTTATCCACACTTTTATTCCGTCAGAGCCCAAACCCCTCTCTGACTTTTAGCGTGAAGACACATGACCGGGTTTATTACATGGTGGCTCCTTCCCCAGAGGCCATGAGAATCTGGATGGACGTTATCGTCACTGGAGCGGAGGGATATACGCACTTCCTGGTGTGAGCAGGACTCATCTTTGACATTTAACAAGCCCAAAGTGACCTTCACACTTCAGCTCGGCCTGCTGAAAGGGTCCTCATTTTCCACATCCCCCTTTCTGAAGAGGTTACACTTCTTTGATTCTCTTTTATCAGTACTGATCGTGACGTGAGTGTCGACTGTACGTTTTGCAGACATCCATGACCTAGTTTGGAAAACCTGGTGCTTTACCCACTGCGTCCTGAGTTTACAGAGGCAGCTTTCAGACTTCCGAGGTACCAACTCTTGAATTTTTCGTCCCGTTTTGTTCACTTCCGGGGTGAGAATTAGAACAGCTGTAAATAAGAAATCACTCACTGGTCTTCACATTTCACAAATGTGCCACCTTATAATGAAGCTGGATATACCTCAAAGATTAACTGTCGTGCTTGTTAAAGCCAAACACCAAAAACAAACTGTTCCTGGAGTGCCATACAGACTCTAACAAACATCAGGGTATCGTTCAGTACTCTTTTTATATCCAGTACAGTACTGAACATGAATTTATAAACTTTTTTTTATTTTTATTGACCCTTGTATCTCTGTACACTTTGTATTATTCCCTCATTTACCAAGTGCCTTGCATTTGTCAATATCTGATGAGAATAGCTATATATTTAGCTATAAGACTTGTAGAACAGACTGTGGTTATAAGTGTTATTTTGTATCGACCAATTGTGCCTCCCTGATGCTCAGGAACATTCCAGAAGGAAGAATCTAGCACCAAAGACGAGCTGAATTTGTGTTTCAGCATATGAATGTAATAACTGACACCCATCACTTAAGATGCCATCTTTAATAGATGAAGCTCTTGATAATTTAGCACAAATGCATATTTTCATAAGATTTTAGATTAGAATCATTGATTTCTTGATTGTGTATTGTACTGCAATTGACCAGCAGAGGGTTTTACTTTCAATGATATTGAAATGATTACAGAATTGATTCACTGCAAGAATTTCATTTGACCCTTAAGCTGAAATATGAGATGTTAAAAGTTTAGTTTTGTTATCGCTGAACAAATCTATATTATATATACCATTCATATAGTAATCTATATTATATCAGACTCGGGGTGTAATAGCATGTCTGATTTTATAGTGTATCTAGTGTTATTTTTGTTATGTAGGAATCAGTATATTTTCATTTAGAGTAATAATAAACAGAAATGATATGAATATTGATGTCAAGAAGAAATGCCATGGTTGTCGTATTAGGAAAGAAATGAACACACAGGTGCTAGCTGACAGCAGAACCTCTAGTTCAGTGGTTCTCAAGTGCTTTTGCTTCAGGAACCAGATTTTCAGAAATGTAGCCTTTGACGGCAATAACTAATGATATGGGGTGTTTTCCCTCCTTTTTAAAAGTTCATATGCCTATTTGTTTTACCATCCAAATGATGTGCAGTTTTAAAAGTAATTGAATTGTATTTGCATTGTTTTTTCCATGCCGTCATACCAGTTAAGAACCACTGACTAAATTGCCTTGCATCATTTGTGCAGTCATGTCTGTCATTCAGCCTCATTTTAATCTTTTCTGGCAAATACTTCCACATTTTCACCAACAATTTAGGCTGTGAAATGAATTAATTTTAGTTTGCCAGCCAGTAGATCAATGCTCAGTGTTGGGAAGGTTACTTTGGAAATGTAATGGGTTACAGAATACAAGTTACCCTATTTAAAATGTAATAAGTAGTGTAACTATTTTAATTACTTTATTAAAGGAATGGAACCGATTACATTTACTTTTTGATTACTTTTAACTGTTAATCAGGGTTAACCTTACAGTAGTACTCAACACTGATTACTGTCAAGACTTTCAAAATCCTTCATTCTTGAATCAAGATTATAATAATTTAATTTTAAAGCACAGCCACCACAGAATCAGACTTTAGCACATCTTTGTACTTTGAGATCGTGCTGAGATTAAATACAGATTTACAATTTTAACAAGAAATAGTAAATATTAATAAAAGAAGTATTCAGATGTAACCCCCTTTGTAATCCTTAAAGGGATAGTTCACCCAAAAATGAAAATTCTGTCATTAATTACTCACCTTCATGTCGTTCCAAACCCGTAAGACCTTTGTTCATCTTCGGAACACAAATTAAGATATTTTTGATGCATTCTGACAGCTCTCTGACCCTCCCATAGACAGCAAGGGTCCTTACACGATCAAGGTCCAGAAACGTAGCAAGGAGATCAAGACGAATTGTTGAATAAAATCATAATTTTTTTTTCTTTTGTACATAAAAAGTATTCTCGTAGCTTCGTAAAATTACGGTTGAACCCCTGATGTCACATGGATTATTTTACCGATCTCCTTGCTACGTTTCTGGACGTTGATCGTGGTAGTACCCTTGCTGTCTATGGAAGGGTCAGAGAGCTGTCAGAATGCATCAAAAATATCTTAATTTGCGTTCCGAAGATGAACAAAAGTCTTACATGTTTGGAACGACATGAGGGTGAGTAATTAATGACAGAATTTTCATTTTTGGGTGAACTAACCCTTTAACATTTTCATAAGTAACTGTAATTTAATTACACATTACATGCAACTAGTTACTCCCCAACACTGTCAATGCTGATGTGCACTTTGAGACAAAACTGTTTTCTTAGAGGTGCTTTTTCAGCTTTCATTCAGTAAACAATACAGTACATTACAGTATAAGCACAGCAAAGCTTTATATAGATCACAATATATACACAAGTACTTATTTAAAATGTATCTTTTATATTCGGCGGTTATCAGTATTTTTTTTAACCGTTCAGTGTTTTTTTTTATTTTTATATAAAAGCAATATTTTTATTGTACGCATGTTTTTAGCTCATAAAATGTGAACCATAATAAAACATATGAACGAGTAAAATAAGTTTTTTCATTTGTCTGTATTGCAAAAATTATGATGATATTGCTGGCTTTAAGCTGAATGTTTGTTTATATTTATTGTTAATTGTGATGAATAACTGCAGAACATGGCTGAGACATACAGGCCCTGAAACATGAACATAATTTCCAGCTCACACCCTCTCACCTCCCATTCACCCAGAAACATGTGATCAAGCGTGATTCAATTAATTCATTTCAGCCGGCAAGTTCAATACAGCCCATCTGTCGCATATACTACCGATTTTCATACACATGCTACATACTATGGTTCATTTTGAACAGATAAATTGTGTAACGTGTGTAATGTGAGAGTCCATTTTAGAAATCCTTGCCTCCTCACCACACCCCTCCTCTTAGCGGCCCCCCATTGGCTGACCTAGTGAGGTTGCCATAGCGACGGGTTTTTTTTTTTTTTCAGTGGCGCATGGATAATTAGCCAAACATCTCCTAACAGAGAACATCTTTTCACCGGGGGTGTTTATATACACCGATAGGGAATAAGACACAAGCATTCTGTTGTCACGACCTGTTTTAAAGTATCAGGAGAGTTTATGACAATCCATCCTGCTCATAATGGCGCATTTGTTCTGTAGCCGAAGGGTATTTAATATCAGGAAACATAGTTTAAATAAGCCTTTGCTTTCAGACAATTTTTCCAAGTTTCGTGTTTCAAAACACTAAGAGATTATAGTGTTAAGCTCATGTTTGGATGCACAAACTAAAAGAATATGCAGATAATATTAAATCGCTTTTTAATCCTATTCGTTGTGACATCACCCGCTGCATTAAACAATTGTGTTTGTCTGCGCGTATAATTGTGAATATGGCTAGCAAGTCCACTGTCGTTTTGTGCCATCTGCTTGAGGGGAGGATCACCTCTGGTACAGTCTTGCTTGGCTGCATTATATTCCATTAGATTTAGACAATGCTGTGTAACTATGGCTCAAAATAGGACCCTCATGCAGTATTTATATTTCGCACATCTCCCTGCACTGTTTAATCGTATTCATTTTTTGCCGCCCTAGATCAGACTGCAGACTGCGTTTAACATTTTTTGCTTCAACGATTCACTTCAAATTTTGTAATTGAGGCTATGCGATCCTCATTATTTGTAGTGTTTGGTGCAGCACAGGCAACAGACGAGTTAGTGCGTAAGGTTTTCATCTTCTTCAGACCCCAGTGGGGTGGCAGATCCATAAGCAAGGGATGGTTTCCATTAACAGTGGGCTGCTCTTTGACTAATCACCCTGTGAAGTGGTGAAGTCCTCGTGTTTTTCCAGTTAAACACTCCCACTGCCTTGGGCTCTGATTTGGACAACAGAGCCTTGTTTGTGCTGTGTCTCTGTGAGGAGTTTTGTCTGTAAATATCCACCCTTTGTTTTTCTTTTTCCTTATGGGAAAACTGCAACCCCCGTCTACCTCTGTTCACCCCGTGATGGATATCAATGCCTGAATCTCCATCCCTATAAACATCAGTTAGCTACTGTTAACTTTATTACAATACTAGGAGTTAAAATGGCTGTAGCTGAAAATGGAAGAATGTGAGAAAACGAGATCCCAGCGCACCGCTTTTAGCATTTCTTGCTATGTCACGACCATTAAAAAGCACAGCTGTGATGGAGCCGAAAAAGGCTTTCTTTTTTCCGACCCTCCCCTTCCTTGTTCTCTCTCTCCATCTGTACCACAATCCCTCTCTGTCTCATTCTCATTCTCTCTCTGTGCACCACTGTTCCTCCATTTTAGCCTTCATTCATTCGCTCAGTTATATTTTATAAAGGTTGATGATGATCCAGAGCCTCCCGCATTTAAATATCTGTGTCCTCGTAGACAACGTAACCCACTAGAAATGTTTCATTTGCATGCAGCAGCTGCATGGTTGCGTGGCGGGAATTCTATAGCATCTTCGCTTACAGCTCACTGACCAGGGAATGCTGACATTCATGAGGTTTGCTATTCAGGTCAGTGGGTTTTTCAGCCCAAACAGCATGGCACTGCAGAGGAACCTGGGGGTTGGGGGGGCTGGGTCTTTATAGTGGAAAGCTCTGTAGGGTTCCACTTTTACTGTCTGTCCTCGAACCAAAGAGTAACATGGTTACATAATGTCACTACAGAGGACACAGTCAGTCTCTCACAACCTAATTCTGTTCTATGCAATCCATTCCCATATCATAAAGCAACCTGCAACGTTCTAGGTATAATCACATTTTATTGATTAAATAGGAAACATTGTGACATTAAGATAATCACACCCACTCATTCACATACACACAGTCATACACACAAAAATAGTCCTCTGTTAAACATGTGCATGTGATGGCAACTTCAAAAAACAAAAAAGATAAACATAACATCACTGTCATCCATGAAAGTCTCAGCTTACCTATAACACCATCTGCTTGTGAAACATCACCTCTACTGTCAATAGCCTTTAACGCAGTCTCACACAATGTTCAGTGCAGGCAGAAAAAAAATCCACAGAGTTAGATCCATATGCCTCATGGTTCTTTGATGACATGTTACATACACATTTGTTACAGCTGACAGGCACTGTGTGACTTAACACAGTGTTTAAAAAAACAGCGAGAAAAGGACATCGGTGGGGAGAGGAAAAGGAGTGAGATGGCTCATCTTGTTGAAAAAGTAGGGCATGCGTTCTGCTACATACATTCAAAAGATACTGTGGAATATCCTGTCTTGGCATGAACTGTACAGGTAAGAGATTCTGTTTGTTTGCATACAACACAAGGGAGCTCCAAGAAGACTAACATTGATCCACAAAGTTCACTTGAAAACGGAAAAAATTGGAAAATGACACAAGACAAAAAATTCTAAAAAAGAAGGCCAAGTAACAAAGGCTACAAAGATCCCTCCATTGCTCTGTAACAAAACATTTTTTTTATTCCTGTGGCAGGCAGGATGATAAGAAAAAAGCACCTTTGTGACGATACTGGGCTCCTCTGGTGTTGTAGACCTGGATGAAAACCATAAGACTCAGTGTTGAATTGATTGTTTCTTCTCTGAGGCTCTCTGAGGCTTTTAATTACCACAAAAGACCATTACGGACTATTACGATGCCGGAGATAATGGACGGATACATTGCTTGTTTCTTCAGAGAAGGTCTACGTGGCTTTAGATTCCAGGTGAGGGCTCTTGTGCTTTAGTGCCTGCCATTTAATTTGCATGTTTGGTTGCCATAGGGATCACTTAGACAGGGCCTGTGCGTGTGCTGTCTGTTCCTGGTCGCACACAGACTTGAATCCTCAGCATCAGTGTGTTCAAGAGTGATGTGAATAAAAACACCCAGCTGATAAAAGAATTGTGTGATTGACACCAGTGTGTAAATTAGTTCAAATAACGGTAACAATTCAGTTGTGCCTGTGCTGCAAAAAAGGCATAAACCAGGCGCAGTGATGCCTGATCGAATATCAAAAAGTAAATCTTGAGAAAACTGTTGCCAGTGGAATGTTTCAGGATTTTGCCATAGACAGAATTAGTATATCAATTATTTTCGGGTGACGGCAGCTGTAGCTGTTGGTGCAGGCTTATTGCTGGTCCGACGAATGGGCATTTTGGACACCGGTATCTTGGAACGTGTGGCTTCTGCCCTCCCCTGTACAGAATGGTAGGTTGCAGTAGATCCATGTTTGATTGGGATCTTGGACTCCCGGGTTAAGCTTGTGGCACCAGCTGCAGGACGTGCTGATGTCTGGAGACCAAGTTTTCCATCGAGAATGTCTTCTTGGCTTGGGGTGATAGCCCCTGATTCTGTGGAGACATCACTGAGGGCCTCCTTGCTGCTGCTTTCCCGTGAGAGAGAGAATGGGCTCTCCTCTTCGTGTACTGGTGTTGGTAGATTGGAGTGGTCCTCATCTCCATTGGGCTGGGAATCTCGATGATGCAGCTTAGGAGGTCTGCCTCCACCACTAACAGGGATTTTACTCAGAGTTGCGGGCTTCGCTGCAGGGCCCCTTTTCACTGCCTTGCTGATGCTTTGAGTAGCCACTGAGTCTCTATTGTCAATTCCTTCTTGTCTTACCAGGTCCTCCCTTAAATCTACCCTGGCATCATCATCTGATCTTTTTGAAGAAATGAAGGATGGAGTAATACCAGACGGAGACTTCAGGACAGGAACTTGTGGTGCAGAGGTAACTGTGGGTGATTTTGCGGTGGCAGAGGAAGAGGTGAGAACAGGGGGTTTAGCAACAAGAGCAGCCGGTTCAGAGATGGATGCTTTCCTTACAGATGCTGTGCCAGATTGGGTACTAGATTTTGAAGTTTGTCCTGTGGGTTGTTTTGTCTCAAGCTTGGCAATAGGAGCAGTGTTTCGGCTTGTCGATAATCCAAACGTTGTTACAAGTTTTGGTCTTGGTGTTGGTGCAGGGGCTGGGGTAGGTTTACCAAAAGGTGGTGGATAAGGGGTGTATTTGGTCGCAGAGGTAGACGTAGTATGTTTGGATTCATGGGTAATGCTCGGAGGGGGTTTTGTTGCAGGAGCTGGGGCTTGGGTAGGTTTAGGTACAGGGGTTGGGGCAGGTTCAGTTTTAGGAACTGCAGCAGGTTCAGGGGTAGAACTAATTGTGGGTGAGGGGGAGGTTTCAGAAGGAGGGGTTGAGATGGACGTAGGAATGGGTGTAGAGTTTGGGATAGGTTTGATCATTGGAGCAGTTGGGGAGCTAGCTATTGTGTCAGGTTTGATTTCAGGGCTAGATTTAGGGGACAGGGCAGGATTAGCTGGGGAAGTGGCAGATTTGGTTGTGGGGCTTGATATAGGGCTTGGGGCAGGCTGTGTAATGGAGGCCGATGTAGGGGTTGGGGTAACTGGAGTAGTTGTTGCAGTTGCTGTGACTTGAGGTGTTTGGATAGGTGTTGGTGTTGGGGTAGGCTGGGTTATAGGCATAGCTGATGGCATAGGGGTGGGTTTGGAGAGAGGGCTGGATGTCGGGGTAGGGATAATAGGGCCAGTAGGCGTAGATGGTGACATTTTGGTCACCGGAGAGGATGTTGAGGTAACTGCATGTTTTGTCAAAGGGCTGGGAATAGGTTTGGTGGTGGTAGGCGACGGGGTGGGTTTGGTTGCTAAAGTAGGGGAAGGTTTGGAGGAGATGGTTGGGCTGAGAGTAGAAGTAGGCGAAGGACTAGGCTTTGATCTGGTAGAAGTCGTAGAAGATGAAGTCTTCTCTGAATTATCCACTTTCAGTGTGCTAGGTGCTCCCTCCATTCGACTGCTAGCTTTGACCCATTCTGCCTCTACGTCTGCTACAATATCTCCACATGCTGTCAGTGAATCAAAGCTTAAAATTGATGAGATATCTCCGAGCAGTGTGCTCAAGCGTTCATTTGCTGGAGGTTTGCTTGCCCCGCTCACCTTTGTAGAAACTTCAGATGACGTAGGGCCCTCCTGCGGTGTAGACTTTTCCTCTATCCCCTCCACAGAGCGAGGTGGAGGCCCGGGTGTCAGCGTGAGACTCTCCTTTATGATCTCAACACTGTTGGAGCGGGAAGCTAGAAGGGGAGGGCCAGGTTCAGCCTCCTCGTCATCCTCTTTCTCCTTACCACGCCAGCGCACTGTACCAAACAATCCCTTCAGGCCCTTCCGTTGCCTCCCGGGCCTCTGAGACTCGGTCTGAGCTTGCCGTTCTCCCGTCAGTCCCCGTCTGCCTTTGCGAAGCATATTTAGGAAGCTCAGAGACTTAACAGAGGTGAGGGAAGAGATGGACTGCCTCGTAGGAGTAGTTTCTGAATTCATGTTCCCACCTGTGAACTCCTCCATTGGAGCATCATCCTGTTGACTCTCATCCTCCTGGTCAAGATCCACCTGCTCTGCCTCTGCTTCTGGGGCAATAGGCTCATTTACTCCATCCAGGGTTTTGCTCCTTGATGGCGGTGATTTAGGGCCATCTCCTTTCCCACGTATGGAGAAGATGCTAGCGACGCTGCTCCCAGGTTTCCGCTTGCTGAACAGTTTGAAGGCTTTTCTGATTTTACCTGTTGGCTGAGGGTCACATGGCGGTGGTTCACAGCTCTCAGACTGTGCATCCATATTCCAGCTCCACTGCAGTGTGTCTTTACCTTCGACTCGACGTCTCGGTCTACGCTCACACGCTCTCTCTTTGTAACCTCACGCTCAGATTAATGAAATACAACTCTAATGAGAATAAATAAATAAATTACCTTTTCCCTTTTATATCTCTGTAGACTGTTTTTGCTAGCAACGTGCATCTATCTCTGTCTCCACTCTCTTTCCCTCCCTCTGTCTATTGCTCTTTTTTAAGCGCTCCCTCTTTCTCTCTCTGCTGTTCCTCCCTCCCTAGCCTCCGCCCTCCCTTTCCCTCTCTCTGCTCCTCTCCTCTGGCTGCTCCAGCTGGTCACCATGGCAACTGAGGGTCTAAGCAGCTTTCGTCAGCAATGGAGCGGAGCCAGGGGCTGTCATCATCCTACCCTCTTTCCTTCTTTCTCTTTCTCCCCGTCCACTCCCTGTTTTCATCCAACTAAGTGTTTCCATCTCTCACATCCCAGTTACTCATCCAGATTTATCCTTCCTATTCGTGACCGAGTTCTCTTCATATCAGCATCACTGCTGCATATGGAACAAAGGACAACACGGGCAGCAACTCGCTTGGTTTATGGCATCCCTGCTGGGAAATATCTACAAACAAGCAACTCAAAATATCAGTCTGATTGGAATGTTACCACTCCAAGCCTGTGTATTGAATTTATGTACATCAGAGGGAGGATATATTGAAAGGGTGTTGAAATTTTGTAATTAATATAGCTATGATTGGTATGAATTGTCAAATCTTAAACATTCTCCACATAATTTCCTTCACTTTCCCTATCTCTTATCATCTCACATGCACTGTCTTTCTCTAACAATCTTCCTTCTCTCCTTCTGCCCCTCCCACTCAACCACCCACAATCTCTCTCTCTCTCCCACAACACACACACACACACACACACACACACACGTACGTAATTCCTGTAGGACATAAGTACATGCTCTACATTATGTGCTTGCAGCCCCTCCTTTTGCTTAGCTGTGTTACACCTATTTCTCTAGGGTCTTATTAGGATTCCAGTCATTAGAACTCATTTTTATCAGCATTCCTCTCGTCATGAATCTGACCCATCTTTGGCCTTCCAGTATCCCCATCTCTGCATCTTTCTGCCTCTTGCTGTCTTTCATGATCTGCCAATTTTTAAAAGTAGTTCTCTCTCCCCATTTGTCTCTTTTTTCCATTTATGTATGAGATTACATATCACACCCATCTTTCTTTTTTGCACATCCATTTTGTTGATGTATATCATGAGTTTTCAACAAAGTGGATTTTATATGCACATTACAAAAATCAATAAATCAATAAAGTATGATAGGTTGCATAATTCTAGGCAAAAGAAGTGTTCAACTTAAAAATTAGAATTTATAACCATGTTTTTTAGAAAGCCCATGTTTCAGGAAATCAGAAATACATTACACATTTAGTCATTTAACAGACGCTTTTATCCTTACAAATGATGACAATGGAATATGAAAATGGAGAAAACAGAAACTTCTAAAGATTTTCAATTTTATGCATTTTTAGTGGGGTGGCACCAATTGAGCCAGGACTGTCACTGGTTTCCCCTCAAAAGTAGTTAGGTGCATGACACTTGGTCTGCTTCTGTCTATGTAGATCTTCTTTTCTGTCCTTATCTGCTCAGTATTCTCTCTTTTAAAACAGGCCGCTTTCCTCCTTCCTGCACCCCATCACAACGAAACAATGAATTCATTCATCCTTAAGTGGTGCTTTCATTGGGGCTCACTAAACAGGGGCGATTCACCAGACAGAACAACACATTTCTCTGTGCTGAGACACAAACACACAAATAGTTATGAAAAAAAGAGTGATAGGCTAGAAGAAATGCTGGAAGAGATAAACCACCCACGAATGTGCCACCTAATTGAATAATCTTCTTAAAACATTTGTCAATTCAGTTCAAGTTTCAAGTTTATTTTTCTACTATTAGAGGAGCCTCAAAAATCATTAAATTGCAAATCATCTATTGTGACGTACATCAGAGTGAAACAGATTACAGATAACAGAAATCTGAAACAGATTAAGTATAAAAATGTAGGATGGAGACTTAGTTCTATCTATCGTTTGTTGATTGGATGAAGGCAGATCTAAATGGCATGGTTTAAGTGAACAAAAATGAATAGAGAAGTCCGGCATATATGTTACCAGGGAGAAGTCTGTTATTTTACTGGAAGATACAGATATACGATACAACTTTATTGTCAGACAAGTAGTTTACCCAAAAATGAAAAATTGCTGAAAATGTTGTCACTTTCCAAGGCCATCAAAGATGTAGATGAGTTTGTTCGTTCATCGGAACATGAAATTTAACATTATATCACTTGCTCACCAATTGATCCTCTGCAGTGAATGGGTGCCGTCAGAATGAGAGTTCAAACAGCTAATAAAAACATCAGAATAATCCACAAGTAAACAGTACTTGATCTGTGCATATTTTACTCCTGATTCAGATGAGACAACTTTTTCACTGGTCCTGGAGAAAGCAATATTATGGATAGAGGACTCGTATTTTAGCTGGAAGCAATGGTTTGAAATTAAAATCAATAACGTAATGAATGTTTATTACAAACATGCAGCTTTTCCCTTGACAAGGCATTAAGTGATGGATTGAAGTCATACTTTTATCAGCAGTCTGAATTCTTGTTCTGACGGCACCCATTCACTGCAGAGGATGAACTGGTGGTGATCATTTTTGGGTGAACTATGTCAATGGATGAACTGTTCACAATAAAATAAAAAATGAGCATTTAAAACATTTTTCAGTTCATGCCGACTTTAACGTAACAGCATGTTACTGCTGTGCTCCATCGACTTTACAAACATTTTATCAGTAGCCTATATCAAAATTCACAGCATGGCCGCCCAGTGCAAGAAGACTAATTTAGATGAATGAGAATTTCTGAATATTTCAGAGTGAGTTTAGATTTCATAAAAAGGCCCAAGCATGAGGTATAGTTTGTGCAAGCAGGTTTTGCTTAATTTATAGCTAAAAACAACTGATATATCAGTCAGGTATGTAAATATAACCGCTCAATCACATTATACAGTCATTAGAGGCTCAAGACTGGTTTTAATTTTATCATTTGAAATGAATCTCTGCTGATTATAACTCTGCTTACAAAAGAGACTCATATCAATATTTAAAGTGCAGAGCACAAAAACAGTGAGTCTGTGTGTGTGTGTGAGTATTTTAGCAAGAGTTCTAAATCAGGCTCAGCACAAGATCTCCTTAACACACGTGAACAGACAATTTGTTCTTTGTTCCATGTTTAGTTGGTCCTCTGACGAATTCACTTCTGAAACCTGAGGAGAAGAGCAGAGATGGAGAGAGAGAGGACCAGAGGGGTCTGTTCTCTACAGAATAGAGAAATGAAACACATCTGGCAACAATACTGCAGTTCCCCTGCAGGACAGGGCACGGGGTGGAAAACGAATCTAATAAAGCTTACAAATATACCGACTTACCATCCAGCCCACCAAGCCAGCAAACTGTCTGACAATGAATCAAATTATGCTCAAATGCAAAGTAGCACATTGATGAAGGTGTCATTTGGGACATCCAGTCTAAAACTCATTAACTAGAATAAACCTAGCTGGATGATTCAAATCCATCCAGACTGTAATATTGATTTCTCTCACCTTTCAAGTCCTCTCACCTCTTCACTGTCTCAATGGACCCTTTTCACTAGACTGTGATAACGCGTTTAACGGTCATCAG
>NW_015663491.1:1239960-1259725 GCF_001515625.1 Sinocyclocheilus rhinocerous
CTGGACGGTAAATTTGACATTGTTCTCTCTTCTGACAGCCGTTATAAGTCTCTCTTAATTTTTTTACTTTTATTGAATGTCATGAAAACACTATCGTGGAGTTTTCTTTTGCTATTTGAGCAAACGGGAATGCAAAAAATATATTTGTGGTAATCTCCCATTCACTGCTATTCAAGTTAACCCAACTATGACGACTTCCGCTGCTGAGAAACCCGGAAATGTGAAAAAGGTCCATGGCAGACTTAAGTAAGACTTAACTCAGTGACGCTTAAACTACTGCGCTGCTTCCCTCTGCTGACGTAATTCCGAATTGCAAGTGAAATATTAAATTAACTTTTGTTTTGTTCTGTTTCTTATTTTATTACACGAATAAAACCATAGCTGTAACACTGATGACAAATTCTCATAAAAATATTAATTAAAAAAGTGATAGATCAAATGTAACATTAATGACATGTGTAAATTAACCAAATAAAAGTGGAAAAAAATAAAAGCATATTAGTAAGTTTCAATATGGTGCGCACATTTAAACAGCGGTAAATACTTTGACATTAACTTGGTTTGACTTAAACATGTATTAAAAATATTTAATACAATATATTTGCTGAAGTATATTTCAAAATATATTTATGTAGCCTAGATGAAGAAATATTTTTAGTCCATTTTTGAAAATATATTAAACCATATTTTTAATGCATTTAAAATATATATTTTGACTTCCATATATTTCTATTTAAGAAAATGCATTCACATACAGCCTATATTTAACATTAGTAACGTACATATGTAATACATTACATACATATGTAATGTAATATAATGTAATATGTAAATGTAATATAATGTTATAAATAAATAAATAAATGTAATAAAACTGTGCGTTTATTGAATTATGAGTACATTTTAAAAGAGTACATTGGAGAGCAATTGTCCGATAATGGGGAATTAATGTGCTGCTGCTGTGAATGTTCTTTGTTTTTGTCCGCGCGCACAGATCGGACAAGACTCGTGCCGTGACGTCACCGACACTCTTTCCGAGAGTCGGATTAAAGATGGCGCCCTCTCATGCGGTAAGATGCTGTCAACGGGGTTTATCCTGGATACCTGTGATTTTTATCAACCTGGTCGTGTGCTGGTCCTACTACGCTTACGTGGTGGAGCTCTGTATATGTAAGTGTCGACCTAAGTTTTCTTGGCTGAATGGAGCACAGCAGATAAAAGTTGCTGGTTAGTTGTTGCAGTGGTTTGGGCAGGAAGTGTCAGTAACTGACTGGTACCAGATATGTATCGAAATTCCGCTCAGTTTCTCAGTATAGTGCTCATATTTTTGGATAATTCATGTCGAATGTCATAAATTGTTTATGAACTTGTGTTTTGATATTGTTTCTCAGTATACTAAGTGCTCATATTTTTGGATAATTCATGTCGAATGTCATAAATTGTTTATGAACTTGTGTTTTGATATCAATTATTGTATGCAGTGCAGGTTCAAGCTCGAGCGATAGCTAAGCCCAGCTGTTAAACTGATTGAGACGCCTGATAATTAAAGAGCAGATATGAGAAGCTGTCTCACTGAAAAGAACGTGAAAATATTTATTTTCAATAATAGTCTCATTTCAGTCTGAACGCAGATTATACAGCAAAGTATGTCTGTCAGGAAGATACCTGACTAATAAACTTGTTTTTCATTAGTCAGAGGAGTAGTTGTTCATGTCTAGCAGTGTCATTTAGTGTGTTATGCTATACTTTTATGTTATACTGTACTGAAAATGTATAATTATCCTATATACAGATTATCTCATTACTTGATAAAATGTATTATATGGGATATTTATGATTTTTAAAATTCCATTGTCACAATGCAGTTTTTTTCTTCTGATAATTAACTCAAAAATGAAAATTCTGTTATCATTTTTGTATTTCATAGGTGAACTGTCCATTTAAGTGTCCTGCAACAAAGCTAAACGTGATTCTTTTTTATTATTATTATTATTTTTTAGATATAAAGTGTGAAACATGAATGACCGTAAACATCTGTGCTGTTGAAGTCTATAACTTGAGCTGTTGTTAACCACTTCACAGTGAGCTCTACACTCACTGCAGTTCCACCCAGTTATTACTTCCTCATCGGTGTCTAAAAATACTAATTTCATTGTGTTTTGAGGTCCATTTATTACCCTAGTAAAGTGCAGTGATATATTATGAATCCTTCCTTATTGATTTCCCCTCCTTTTTGCTGTGAAGGTTTGTAGAGTCTTTTAAATCTTTGACATGATGAACTCATGGTGACCTATGAGAGTTGAAAGGAAAAGTTCAAATTGACTAGCTTTTTTATTTAAATTTTATTTAACAAATGAAACAAGGGTTGTGACATGAGTGACAAACTCTCATAAAAGATGAATTTAAGCAGTAATAAATCATAGATTAGTACAATCTAACACCAGTGAGACATACATTAACCAAGTTGAAAAAATAAAGGAAAATGAAAAAAAACGTTATATATGATGCATACATTTAAACATCCTACATATTTTGACTTTGAAAGTACTTTTTAATTATTAAATTAAATATTTAATAATTGATTGAAATATTTAATAAAATAATAATAGTTAATTAACAAAAGAGTAGCAATTAAAATTGCAAATCAGATTATTTAACCTTTAAGTTCACAAATGAAGCAAGGGTTGGAACATCAATGACAAACTCTCATAAAAGATTATTAAAATAAATATTTAAACACTTATTAAAATGTTTAATAAAATAAAAATGAATGTATAATGAAAACAAATATTTAACTATTAAAAAAAAAATCTCTTTTAAAAAACCGACTCCTACTGTCAGAGATTTCACTGACTGTGCCTTCACGACATGCATCTGTCAGTCACTTGTTGAGTCGTCATGACAACCAGGGTATTCCATCCGTGATGGACACAAGGCTCTTTCTGACCAGATGGCAGTACCAGTCGCCCGGCGCTCTGGCCTTACTGGGCTGATCTGGTGGGAACTGGAAGGGTGCTGAGAGAGAATTAGTGGTATCCCAGCACTCAGCAGATGGCTTTGTGAATTGGGCCAGTTGTTCTTGATGGGATTGCTGATAGACCTTTGCTTCTTGTTCTTTCTCTCTGCAGACACAATCGCCAACACAGAGGAGCAAGGTAAGAGGAACTCCAGTGTAACCAAGCACACAATATTGCTTAACAGTTAACAAATCCTTTTCTTAGCTAATCTGGCCTCCTGCTGTTCTCTTAATCACGTTTTGTCACACCAGAATGAACAAAACATCCCATTTAGATTATGAAGTAACAGCTATTATTGTGTTATTAAGTAAGTATGAATTATGATTTGTTTTACTAAAATTCCCCTCATGCTGTTTTTCTTGCAGTTATTTATCTGATAGTGTTTCACGTCTTTTTCTTCGTGTTCATATGGTCTTACTGGAAGACCATCATTTCCAAGCCTGCCAGCCCCTCAAAAGAGGTACTCTTTCTCTCTATTTGTCTCTCTGTTTTTGTTCCTTTATTTACATATTTAATGTTTAATATAGTCTGAGCCATATTTTATTTTACATAGTCTATTTCTGTTGCTGTTTTCTGAGAATGTGGGCAAGTTGTACAACTTGTCCATGTTGCCATCTGTCTAACCTCTACCAAGTCACAGATGAATTAATAGATACACCGTCTTAAATGGCTGATTTTATAGATATTTTAATTATTAGGCACTGTATTATTTGCATGTAGCATTGTTTTTTCCTCTTCGTAACACTATCAGAACAGACATGTTTAGATTCAGTAGTCCTGTGTTGTTATTGTTAACTAAAACTATTAAAATCAAAATAAAGCTAAAATAAAATAAAACTATTGGATGATAAAGTAAAATAAATAATAAAAAATAGGAACTGTTGCTTTGGAAACTAGCAGATATACAAAAGTACTAAAATGACTAAAACTGAAATAGTAAATAAATTAAAGCTAAATAGAAAAAATTAAATTAAAACAAACTGAAATAAACTGAGAATATTAAAATAAAAGGCATAAAACAAATATAATAGTATTTAAATTTTACTAAAACAACACTGCACTCGTCTAGATCTTGTTAATGATTTCTTATTGCTTGGCTCTCAGGTTCTCATTCCACCTGGGCTGTGTGGGAGCAAAATAATTATCATACTGTAATGTGTCTGTGGTTGGCTTCAGGCTCTGTAATGTTCCTCACATCTGGAGGAGCAGCAGCAGCAGCGGGAGCCTTTAAACTCTGGCTGCTCTGTAGTTTTATTACCACAAAATATAATGACAGAGAAGAGGAAGAAAGATGTGAAAAGAAAATAGGTGGTTTGAACTGCCTGTGGGATGTGAGTTGTGGCTTAGTAGTTAGCACACATGCTCAAACAAGTCCGGCTCACAGAATTTCGTCATGTCTCTTGTCAATAAAGATGGCAAAAATTATACTAAAAGTGTCTTTGTTAAAAATGAGAATATCTGGTTGAATTTAGTTGCATATGCAGATTCACATTGGTCTATTCTCATACACATCTCCATCTAACATCCTGTTGTCTCTCTTAGTTCTGTCTCCCTAAAGCAGACAAAGAGCTGTATGAGAAAGAGGAGAATTCAGAGGCCCAGCAGGAAATCCTGAAGAGAGTGGCCAGAAATTTGCCCGTATATACACGCACAGGATCTGGGGGTAAGCTTAAAAACTTACAATGGCATTGAAAACCCCCATTCTTCTTTTTTTAATAATGTTCTTCTGCATTTATTTCAGCCCCAACCACTAATAAGTTTGTGTACCTTTTGAAAGTATATTTAAAACGTATAACTTATAACACAAAATGTGTTAAAGTTTGCATCAACTTTTTTACTCAAACTGTTACGGTGATAACATATGTCATATAAAAATTTAAAAGCATTAAATGATAAATATTTTTTTTGTTTTTAATATTTGCATACTGAATTGTGATTGGCTGAATTGTGTCTTTGACTTATACACTACCATTCAACAGTTTGAGGTCAGTAAGATTTTGTTAATATTTCTAAAAGGCTATCATCACGACCACTGCATTTATTTAATTACAAATGGAGTAAAAACTGTAATATGGTGAAATATTACAATGTAAAACAACTGTTTTCTATTTTAAGTTATTATTATTATTATAAATATAATTTATTTCTGTAATGCAAAGCTGAATTTTCAGCATCATTAATCCTGTCTTCAGTGTCACATGATCCTTCAGAAATCATTCTAATATGCTGATTTGGTGCTCTAGAAGAATTTTTTTTAATAGTTGGCACTGTTGAAAACAGTTGTGCTGCTTAATATTTTTGTTGAAGCTGTGATAATCTTATTACAGTATTCTTTGATTAATAGAAAGTTCTAAAGAATAGCATTTAAAAAAAAAAAAAAATATATATATATATATTATAAACCTTTTTCCTGACCTCAAACATTTGAATAGTTGTGTATCTATCCATGTCTATACTAGTGACACAATGTTCAGTTTTTTTTAATGAGTCCTCTGTCTTCCTCAGCTATCCGGTACTGTGACCGCTGTCAGTTGATCAAACCGGACAGATGTCATCACTGCTCCACCTGTGACAGGTGAGTCCACTCAGAAAACATAGTTGCCTTGCTTGTATTGGATTTGCACAATATGTATTTTGATCCTTTTTGTTTTTCCCAGATGCGTCCTGAAAATGGATCACCACTGTCCATGGTACGTACATCTGGGGATGCGTTCAGTTTGTAATCTGAAGTTGCCACATAATCTGTTTTCGGTGCTTTAGCTACTATGTAGCTTATAACTCTGTGTTTTTCTCTGTGTTCTTCCAGGGTTAATAACTGTGTTGGATTCTCCAACTATAAGTTTTTTGTGCTGTTCCTGGCGTACTCTATGCTGTACTGCGTCTACATCGCCGCCACAGTTTTGCAGTACTTTATCAAGTTCTGGACAGTAAGTCCACACATTCACACAAAGACATCTGATTCCTTTCATTTATCACACTTCTCGCTTCTCACCTTCTGCTATTTCAGAGAGTCAACTTCAGCTTGTCTTTCCATTAATCTGTTCTCCTGTCTGCATGAAAATGAACTGCGAATAGCCTAAAGAATTATGTGAAGGCTAATGTACAGTCAGGTGGTCATCACAAAATAAACCTCAGGGAGAGGATTTTGGATTTATTTAGCTTACTATATCCTGCTTATTACACAGCTACACACTAAATAAATAAATTTGAGTTTAAATTATTTTAAGGGGCAAATATAAAGACTGAGTATAAAGATTTCTATTTCAAATAAAACTTTCTATTTATCAAAGAATCCTAAAAAAATAAATAAAATTAAGCAGCACAACCGTCTTTAACATCAGTAATAATGATAAATGTTTCTTGAGCACAAAATTAGCATATTAGAATGATTTCTGAAGAATAATGTGACACTTAAGTGTCACAAAATATAAAACAGTAAATAGTAATAATATTTTTACAATTTTGCTATTTTTTTAATTGTACTTTTGATTACAATTTTTTGAATAAAATAAGCCGCTTTGTTGATTTGAGACTTCTTTCAAAAAGATTAAAAATCATACCAAAACCAGCCTTTTGAATGGCAGTGGATGCTGAATTTTTTTCATTTATATGCACTAATATAACATTTCCTCCATATATTTTTACTAAAACATTAATATTCGTAAATGCCATGCAATGATCTTTGTGTGTGCGTGTCAGTTCTTGAGACACAGAAAGAAGGAAGAAAAAAGGGATGTGTCTGCTTCTAACATTCTGTCTGTGTTTTTAACACTTTGTCTGAAGCTTTGCAGACGGAGGGCTATAGAGCATTGCCCGGAGGTAAACCACTCACGCTTGCTTTGCACTGTTGTGACTGTGGGCATTGGTTTTGTGTTGCACTGTTGACTCATTTTGCTTGGTATTCTCTTACTGATTAAAATAAACAGCAGTGTTGCAATAAAGAGTGCAGTTTAGCATATTACATATACAGATGCTTTTTAGTGGTACGGCAGTCAGTTCTTACCAGACATGGATGTTAGTGTTGAGGCTGTAAGATCAACAGGTTTTCTTGAGCTCTACAACTACATCTGATGGCAGTAAACAGTTGTGGACATCTGATGATATTAAAGGTAATGTGTGTAATTTTTTTGCCCTATAGTTTGATAGCAGCACTGGCTCAACCAGTGGTGTGTTTGGGATGGTAATTTTTGTAGTTTAATGAAATATTGCGAACTACACTGGAATATTTTATGAACCTATCCCCAAAAAAAACACCTTTTTGTCAATATCTCATGTTCTGCTTTCTTGCTCAACAGAATCACCTGCCAGACACTCATGCAAAGTTCCACGTGTTGTTCCTGTTCTTTGTGGCGGCCATGTTCTTCATCAGTATCCTGTCACTCTTCAGCTACCACCTGTGGCTCGTGGGAAAAAACAGAACCACTATAGGTAAGATGATATTAATACTTGCTGCTTCTTTTTCTTATACTTTTTAGTTCATTTCTAACTGTAAGAGTGTTGTTGTTGCTTGCTTTTTTTTCATCTCCTCCTTTTCCTTCTCCTTTTTATGATCTTTTTTTGGTTGAAATGTTGTTGTTGTTGTCTTAGAGGAGGAAAGGAAGGAGAAGAAAGAATTAGAAGAATAAGGAGATGGAGGCTTTTATTCCTCTGTCTCCTTATTATTTTACTTCTCTTTCTTTTCCTTCCTTTCCTCCTCTTTCTCCTCATACTTTTAGTTGAAATCATCTCCAACTATTGAAATGTTATTAATATTTGCTCCTCCTCCTTCTCCCTCTCCTTATTCTTCAGCTTATTTTTCTTATAGTTCTTTAAATAATTGTGGTTTGTTGTCTTTTGGTACACTGCGAACACTGCTGTTTCTTTCAGGAAATGCCTGTCTAGTAAATACAATTATTGCTTATTTAGATTCTAATTACTTCCTCGAAGAATTTCAGTCCAGGTTGATATTCCCTTGTTCCTGTCACCGTTTGTTCTTCTAGTCCTCCTATCTCTTTGTTCCATATTTTTACCTATTTTTCATTATCGTTTCTTACTGGCAAGTCACATGTTCAGACAACAAATAAAACTTTGCTGATAGAAGTGAAATGTAAATGAATGTGGGGGTGGATTGTGGGCGTGCTTATGAACAATATTTAGGTCAAACTTCAAGAAGGAAGAAAAACTATTCTGTGCCCTACAATGCAGTTTTGATGCACCTCCCAAAGTTTGTTCTAAAGTTAAGGGTGTCATTTGTGTCGTGTAGAGCAGGAACAGACCGCAATCTAATCTCTCATCCGTCTGTTTAGAGGCGTTCAGGGCACCGGTGTTCAGAAATGGCCCAGATAAAAATGGCTTCACTGTGGGCTTCCGCAAGAATGTCACCCAGGTGTTTGGAGACCAGAAGAAGTGTTGGTGCATGCCCCTTTACAGCAGGTACAAAACACATCCATCAAGCATCATTTGTAGGGCCCTATGATTTCTACGATGAGGAAAACATGGGCGAAAATGCGGAATCCAGTCATAAAAATGGAATTTACCGTATAACGCAGAATGTCACGGAATTTAATAAATCAAACGTAGGTCAGAATACCTAAATCAAAACGAGATTTGGACTAGAGTGTGAATATTAAGCTGCAAAAATACCATTTAAATATGAATCCCGCATGTTCTGCGTGTCTCTGTGTGAATGAATGGCGCAGACGTGCGCTTTCGTTTACTACACACACTCACGGTGTTTTCAGCCTCTGTTGCCTCAATATATGAGTACATGAATACATGAACATGATCTCTAGAACTGCTCTGAGAGTCATGCTTCATGAGCATTTTACCGTTTCTTTTGAGAAAAACTATCGTCATATCATATACTAACAGAAACCTAAAGGTCTTCACAGCAACCCGTCAAAATAAAAGTTTGGTTTAACTTGAAGAATCTTTGGCAGAAATATATTACTTAATGTAATGTTAGTACTACTACTGCTAATAAAATTATTAAAACATTATTCTTTAAGGAATATTTACCAGAAAATTTTTTTGCTAGAATAATTTCTGGCAAAAAAAAAAAGTTTATATTTTTTAATGAAATCAGTTAATTAGATCAATTAGAGATGCTATTGATTATTAAAATTTAATAAAACCATTAAATTGGAATCCAGAAAAATAATGGAAAACACAGAATTTGGTCAAAATATACCTGAATTTGAAAATGTATTTTATAGGGCCATACATTTTTAATTTTTATTAACATTGCTGTAAAATTGTGACAAATTAAAACTGAAAAATACGGAACCCAGAGAAATTAAAACGGGAAAAAATGGAATTTGGAAAAAAATAAAACGGATTTCATAGGGCACTACATTTGGGATTTTACAGTGTTTAAGAGGAAGAGTTTTTCTCTGCATTTCAATTAAAGATTACAAAACGTAAACTTTTTTTTTTCTTTGGAATAATGGTACACTAATTAATCATTCACAATTCAGTGCAGGAATGTGTATTAAGACCGTGAATAACACATTTTAAATTCATGTTAATATTAAATTTATAAGCATTCTCATGAGATGTTTTTGGCAGGTTATGGTAACTGTTAACTGTTTTTTTCCTCTAGTTTGGGTGACGGCTACACATTCCCTACCCGCCTAGTCAACGTTGACTCAGAGCAAGGCAATGTTGAACACCAGGCCATTAAATGGTAATTATAATCTCATTTGTTAACAATACCACTAGTCACTTGAATGACACAGGGCTCCAGACTGCCGGTGCGAGTAATTTTTGAGCACTGGTGCGACCACCGCGTTGTTCAACTCGTAAGCGAGAAACTGCCATTTCTGTTGCATATGTGAAACATCAAACGGCAAACGAAATGAAAGCAAAACTAAATTGCGCTACTCGTTTGAGCTGCGCGGACCGCGACGCAAACAAACTTGTCCGAGCTCAGAATAGCTTTACTTGGGAGCCAAAGTTGAGTTCGCAACACTGTTACAACACAGCGCTGCGAGATCCAGTGAGAAGCGTTTGAATTCGCCGCAGAATGAATAAAGGTTGCTGCGAGATCTAATGAAAAGCATTCAAATTCTGCACAGAAATCTCTGTTATAAACAGATCAAACGGCGCTGACATAGAAAACCAGAAAACCAGTAACGCTAACTATAACCATGGTGTTGTGGCAGAAATAGTCGAATGTTATTACATTCATTTCATTCATCATTCCTTTCAGGGTTTGTACAACCTTTTGAGAGAGAAATTCAAGCAGTTTTCAGTTACTTTCAAGCATTTCACACAAATGTTTCGAGCACTTTAAAGCTCCAAAATGATCCAATTTATATGTTATTTTTAATGGGATGACCAAAATATACTGTGGTGAACAAACACTTGTGGAAAAAAAAAAATCATCAAATCACCATTATAACCTGTAGATGGCAGCAGAGGAGCACTTATTGGCTTATTAGTCATTCATTTATAGTTTTTTCCTTTATATTTTGAAATTATAAAATAACAATTATAAAATCACTTATAAAATATCAAATAATCAAGAAATCAGATTTTGTCAGAGTTTTGCTCTTTTTTGTGTGTGTATGAACTATGAAGTAAGAAAAGTTACAAAGTGCTTTGTGCTCATAAATGTGCAAAGTGCTCATAATCACTGAAGTTGTTAGTCAGTTCCATATAAGACTATAGAAGAATAATGGTACATTTAATAAGAGTACATTATATACCTTTTCTACATAAAAATTTGATTTTGCACGTTACTGTTGTTAATAAAATACATTTTGTAAGCTTCCCAACTCAAGCTTAGTGCTTTACTGTCAAATGTGTATAAACATGAAATAAACAAGAAATGGAACATGTAATATTTTTAGTAACCGCACTTATTAATGCAAAACGATTTATATATATATTTGTCATATCCCTCTAAAATTAAAAGAATACTGCACATTGTAGTTTCTATGAGGTAAGTCTATTTATTATCAAAGCATTTGTCAGTAATACAGTTAAAATGGGGAAAATATGTGAATGATTGCATTGCAGGCTGGTTTAAGGTGTGCCCCTAAATTTTCTGCTTGTGCTCCTAAAAATGTTTAGTCAGGGGCTACAGTGCTCCTAGTAAAAATAGTTAGTCTGGAGCCCTGTGACAGTATAATTCTGCAGTTTGTCATGATGACGACTTAAACTACTATAGATTATTTTTCCCCTCAGCTGTTTCAGATCATATCATTATGTCGAACCTTTTTTAATCCCAGATCTGTTTTCCCAGAAACATAGTCATTAATGGTATAGTGTAATGTGAGGTGAGGCCAGTGAAAACATCCATAAACATTTGTGACTGACACGTAATGGTTGTTATGTTAACAGCACTGTTGATGCACAGACAAACCCCAGACCTCTGAGTGAGTCACAGAATCATCTCCTTGGCAACGATATGCACTCTGAGGAGCAGAAAGACAGCAGCCAGGCGAACATCGGTACGTCAACACTCAGCTTTCACACCCCTCATATATGCCAGAGAACACTGAATTTTTTGAGGCATCACTAGTAGGGCTGGGTATCGTTCAAAATTTTTCGATACCGATACCTTGACTTCGATTAGACAGTATTAAAAATCCAATGATTTCCCTGAAGCTTTACTGAGACGCACGGTTCCTTAATATACACTCGCCTGCTTCCTAATGTAGTCGGCTGATTACACTGTAATATAAGGAAATGTATGCATTTATGAAACCGATCTGTATGGGTTTGTCTTGCAGAGGTATGTCAGCCTGTTTCAATTACCATGGAGAATGAGTCATAATCAGGTAAGTCTTCAGTTTGAACATCCAGCCAGTGTTAAGGCCTGTTCACACCAAGGACGGTAACTATAAAGATAATTATAAATATATAGTTCTAAAAATCGTCTTCAATATTAAAGAATAGGAGAGTCCACAAGACAGCTATAACGATAAAAGCACAGAGAAACGATATGGTTGGAATCACTTTAAGAACTATTTTTTTCCAGCTGCTGAACAATAAAAACATTGACACCCAATCAGAATCAATCCTGCTACAACGAGCTTTAGAATTTAAAGCGGCAGACGTGCATGCGCTTAGAATAAACAGACAATATCGTCCGCTGGTGTGGATGCTAATATAGTTATCGTTCTTGGAGTGAACGGGCCTTTACTGTCACTGAGGTTGAGGGATTTCATTTGGGCTGGTGTGACAGTGGTTTCATTCAGAAGATTCATCAGACTGATTCAGTAAAGAGCAGTAAAGTCCTGTGCACACCAAGAATGATAGCTATAGAGCTAGTTATGATGATAACTATATTAGCATCCACACCAACAGATGATATCATTGTTTGTTATGAGTGCAATTAAATGCTCTAGCTTGTTCAAGTCTGGTGGAGTCTGATTGGTTGTCAAAGTTTTATTGTTCATTGCCAGGAAAAACCATTCTGGAAGTGATTATTCCTCTGTATAGTTGTGATGAGGACATATAAAAGTATTTTTAGCTTTATAGCTATAGGTATGAATGGTTGTTTAAAGGGTTAGTTAGTTCACCCAAAAATTAAAATTGGCCCATGTTTTATGCACCCTCATGGCATCCTAGGTGTGTATGACTTTGTTCTTTTAGATGAATCCAATCGGAGTTAAATTAAAAATGATCCTTGCTCTTCCAAGCTATATAATGGCAGTAGGTGGGTGTTTTTTTCAACAGTCCAAAAGTAGTAAAATAAAGCGCATCCATCCATAATGAAATGTGCCTCACACAGCGCCAGGACATGGGTAAAGTCCTCCTGTAGCGAATTGATGTGTTTTTGTAAGAAAAATATCCATATTTAAAACGTTATGAACACTTTTCTCACTTCTGCTGTCGTACACCGGAAGCTGTTCCGGCGGGTGACGTAGGATGTATGCGTGGTGAGATATGCTAGTTTCGCGAGTTTGTTTACAGGAGCAAAGGAAGCAAAGTTTCCATACTTAAGCAAAAGAAAACCAGTCTCCTCTTGGCTTCTATCGATATCCTCAGACATTTTTCTTTACAAATCCTTGTTTTGTGCTTCTAATTTGTGACGGGCGTTTTGTTTTGCTGTCTCTCCTCCGCGCTTCTGCGTCACTAATCACCGGCACATGTGCTACACCTGCGTCCTACGTCATCCGCCCGGAACGGCTTGCACGTATGACAGCGGAAGTGAGAGAAAAGTGTTTATAACGTTTTAAATATGGATATTTTTGTTACAAAAACGCATTGATTCGCTGTGTGAGTGCACATTTTATTATGGATGGATACGCTTTATTTGACTACTTTTGGACTGTTGAAAAAAACACCCACCTACTGCCATTATAAAGCTTGGAAAAGCAAGGATCATTCTTAATATAACTCCGATTGGATTCGTCTAAAAGAAGAAAGTCATATACACCTAGAATGCCATGAGGGTGAGTAAAACATGGGCTAATTTTCATTTTTGGGTGAACTAACCCTTTAAGGCCCGTTCACACCAAGAATGATGACTATTAATATATTAGCATCCACACCAATGGATAATAACTTTCTGTTTATGATAGGCGCGAGCTGCAGTTATTCCATGTGCTGCTTTAAATGCTCAGGCTCACGTTTGACCGGCAAATTTTGGGTTTGGTTTTTTTTTTACTTTTTTTTTTCTCCTTCATCTGAATGGTTTGAAACTTGCTAAAGGTTTTGAAAAAAAAATCATGGACATGATTCGGAAAAATAGACACTTGTATTGTTCACGGTTGAAAATGACCACATTGGAAACGAGTGGGAAGCAAATTTCATCTAGTAGAAATGTTTGGTACTGCACCCAAACAAAATCTTACTTGAAAGCTCATATTTTGAGATATCAACTTCAAATTTGGAACACAACTAAAGATTTTTAGCTTTGATTTTTTTTAGAGGGTTTTTATTTTTTGCATGTTTTGGAAATTATATATTTCACATTTTTAAACTGTTAGTTTATGAAAAATGCACAAAAACACTACTGTAGTTTAGGGACCAATTCGTCACTTTTTACACTTTTCATTTCACTTTTAAACTTCGCAATAATCTGCCAGGTGTCTTCTTTAAAAAGAGACCAAACTTAAGTCTGTTCTCCAAAGCATTCGAGATTTATGACAGTTTAACTTGGAAATGTTAATTTTTGGGTCTATGCTCAAAAAACAGGTAATAAATTGATCATAACTATAATTTAGTACTGTAAAATCTCCTAAAATACTAAATAATAAATAAAAAAAAACATTGTCACACTAAAATGTAGTACATTAATTTCTTTGAAAGTTTGTGTTCATCAGCTGAAGAAAAAAAATCATTCTGAAAGTGAATTCAACTATATCCTTCCTCTCTGTCATCATAATCATCATCAGCATGTTTTGGAAATTATATATTTCACATTTTTAAACTGTTAGTTTATGAAAAATGCACAAAAACACTACTGTAGTTTAGGGACCAATTCGTCACTTTTTACACTTTTCATTTCACTTTTAAACTTCGCAATAATCTGCCAGGTGTCTTCTTTAAAAAGAGACCAAACTTAAGTCTGTTCTCCAAAGCATTCGAGATTTATGAGTTTAACTTGGAAATGTTAATTTTTGGGTCTATGCTCAAAAAACAGGTAATAAATTGATCATAACTATAATTTAGTACTGTAAAATCTCCTAAAATACTAAATAATAAATAAAAAAAAACATTGTCACACTAAAATGTAGTACATTAATTTCTTTGAAAGTTTGTGTTCATCAGCTGAAGAAAAAAAATCATTCTGAAAGTGAATTCAACTATATCCTTCCTCTCTGTCATCATAATCATCATCACAGTTGTTGTATGGACTTCTCATTTCTGAAAGATTAGTTCAACTAGTCATTTTAGCAATTAAAATTCTAGTTATCTTTGCACAAAAGTTGTTTACTTAAGTTTTCTCTTTGCTTACAGGACTTTGGAATGGCCCCAGGATGTTTTTCTCTCTGAAGAGTACTGTTGTCATAAGACCTCATGTGAAGGAGCACACAGTCCTCAGATATCATGCCTTAAGGTTAGCAGCAGCATTGTCTCATATGGAAACGACCTGCAGCGCGTCGCTGTGGTGGATGCATCTCCCTGCACTCATATCCACAGACTCTCAAGCTCTTCACACCAAACATCCACTCAACTCGACAGCTCTTTCACTGGGGTTTCTGATGTTGTGACTAACACACTTTCTTTTCTCCAAACATGCACATTTATTTGACCAAAATACCCTAAAATGACCTTCAGGATGCTCTGTCCAATGTATAATGTACAGTATTTATACTGGATTATCTCTGGGACGACTTAATTTTTGTAGACCAAAAAAGTCAGGCAGGTGTTGCTACCCAAGATGCACTTTTGTCACCAAGGATTTGAGTGGAATGCTGATGTTTATGGATCTGAATGAACATGAAAAGTATATTGCAGAATTTGATTAGAACGTGATGTTCAGTTAAGTTACATTTCACTACACAGCAGCTTCAACCTCAGCTATTAGGAGTTTCTCAAGTATTTTGTTCAGAAGAAAGTGCACTGAGGTATTTAATACTTTCACTCTAGATCTTTACATTAATGTACTCTATTTGTGGAAAACTCTATTTAGTATTCAGTGAGATCTAGCAACTACCCATTTATTAACACTATTTTTTTTCGCTGCATTTAAATGATTTAATTTTTTCCAAACCCCATGCCCCTTAGCATTATACTATCAGCTTTGTGCCTTCAAATGAGGGTTAAATTTGGCAGCAGATAGTGAATCTTGAGAGTAAGCACACTTAAGATTTCCAGGTTGTGTAGCACACAACACTCAGTTGTTTATTACAGAAGGAACTCAGGCCAAGATGTTAGACTTTTGCCACCTTCAGTTTAAGTTTGAAGACAGCTGAGGTTTTTATTCCACATGTTAATGTACAGCGAGGTCTGTTTACAGCTGCACTGGAGGACTCTGACCTCATAAGGAAGCTCTTGTGTGACTGAAATACATGCATTTCTCTGCGTGAGCAAGATATGAGTGTTAATATGTTTAAGACTGTCTCTAAAACTCATCATTTCAGAGTCGATGCTCATGGAAGTCATTGAATCAGGTTTTGTTTTTTTTTGTTTTTATAGAATTTTCTATTTGTTATTGCATGTTAATGTGAAAAGTATTGAAGGGCCGATGATTTACTGCTTTAGTTGTGACCTCTCTATAGCTGGACTTGAGCTGACCTAATTATAGCAACTGAAATCTATCATGCGTGTAAAAATAATCCCTGATAGGCTGCTGCATCTGCTGGAAGTCACATGCTATTCATCTGAGGTCATGATTGTCTTTATGAACATTTTTACAAGCAAGGACGGTGATTATGCCAAATATAATCATTTTAATATCAAGGAACTCACTAATCAATCACTTACTCCCTCATGAATATGTAATATATTACTGGAATTTGAATACCAAACATATATAGGACCATTTTCTTTTTTTGATTTTTGTTCTTTAAATTGTACAGAATTTTCAGCTTTTTTTGTACTTACCCTGCAGGCCAGTTTGGTTCATGATGTTATATTTGAAGATGTTTCTGAAGTCTGAACAGTTTGCACAGATTCTCCATGTCTAATTGAATTTAATGTGTGTACTTTGCAGATTTAACAAGTATTCAATGTATGCATTATAGAATTATTTAATAAAAAAAATTTCTGCACTATGAGGGCATGTGCTTGAGTTTGAGAAAGGAATAATGGAAATAGTTTTGGGTAAGAAAAAATAGGACTAACAGAATTTTATTTTTAGGTTGAACTAATTTAATAAACTCAGAAGTGACCTCATCTACAGTCCTGCAAATGCAGGGTATTTAGTTGTTAGCCTTTGGTCTGGTAGCCATTTCAGATTTACATCAAAACCTTTGACCTAAAACGGTTACATAAATGCTCACTTCCTTTGATAAAAAAATAAAAAAAATCCTAGTGCATTGCTTGGTGAAAAAAAAATCTCTTAAGCCTTTTTGTCATATTTGAAACCAGCCAACCAACCTTTGACTCATTTACACTCAAAGTTGTCAGTGCTGATCTTTGATCTCCAATGACATCAGATGATGCTGCGACACTGATCTTAAATGAGCACTAATTATGGGGTTAAACTGCTCCAATGCAGTGACATTAAACCTGTAATCAGTATAAAACAGTGACATCTAAAGTTCAAACCGAAGCACAGGCCAAACAGCACAAGTGATTAACTCAGAAATTAGTTTTAATTAAATCCACAACACTAAAACAAATTAGGAAGAAGTGTAATCAGAGGTGAATAATTCAGATTCTGCTGTTTCTTACCACATAACAGAAAGAGGAGGATGATATTTTTTAGCATTAAAACAATGACAAGACTGTAACAAGATGACATACTAGGTCCCATTAGAACTACAATACTTAAGCTTTGGAAATGGAAAAAATACACTAAAACACAAGCACAGACAAACCACTCGACTTAATACAGACATGAAAATAATTTGCACAGAACATCTGAAAACATTTCCAAGGGGGGGAACTAGAACTTTTCTGTTAGCTCGACCTCAAAAATGCAGATTTCCGTTCAGAGACAGATAAACTCATTTTAGTCTGTATAAAAACTACTGTGATGACAGATTCATTACTCCAGTATTCACTCGACACTCAGATGTTACAATCTTATATTCTGACTTGGATTCACACACTTATAAAGATGCTACTACAGAAGATCAGACAGTTATGAGGGTGTTACAACTAAACCACGTGACCTAAATGAAAACAAGAACCTGACAGTCCAAACTGAAGTCAAAAATGCAATGCAAACTTAAGCAGGTAAAAATCATAAGAGCTTCAAAACAATCATGCTTCGAGGCGATGAAAACGCAATCAGGGCCTCATGGGCCGCTAAAGTGGAGCATGAGACCGCCTCAAGCCGCCCCCTACTGGAGCTCTCGCCTAATCGCAGGCCCTTTGCGCTGGAATGAGCTCATCCGCAGTACGTGTGACTTCACACAAACACTACAAGCTGACACTCTCTCGCTCAAACACGTACACCCCACGCGCTTCCTCTTCAGCCGGGCTTTTAATCAACCCCCAAATCAGCTAAGCTGGTGTCAACCCCCTCCAATCGTGTCTATCTCACCCTCAGAAGTAAGCGGTTGTCTATGCACGCTGCGTTGTAAGGGGAAAATCCTCATTTCTTTCTTGTAAAGTGGCTTGATGTGTCACTCCGCTCTTTTTTTTGTCGGTTTGACAAAAAGCTTGTAGTATTTCTCCCCTTAATATTCATCCTCTCTGTGTGACAATTTCTTCATCTCCTCCCAACTTTTGCAGTGGAGGATGATTGGTTTGTACAGCGGTAGGTCAGTTCTGTGCTTCAGCCTACTTTAGCCCAGATCAGGAATGCTGGGATGTCCCGGACTGGTACGTTGCGTGTGAGAGCTTTGACTCGCAGATTGCGGTCATCCGTGAGCAAGACCACCTCCCTGCGTAACCTCACCAGCCCATCTGGAGAATACAAAACATGATGACGAAACAAATGCATCTAGGGCTGCAAAACGATTAATCGCGATTAATCGCATTCAAAATAAAAGTTCATGTTTACATACTATATGTGTGTGTACCGTGGATATTTATTATGTATATATAAATACACACACATACATGTTTTTACTTTTACATGTTTAAACTTTTATTTTGAACGCGATTAATCGGGATTAATCGTTTTGCAGCCCTAAACTCATCTACATCTAGGATGGCCTGAGTTTCATTTTTTGCATTTTTTTGCAAAACATAGCAATCATAAAGTCAGATGCCGTAAAACTGTGAAAATGGATTGATAATTAAAAACAAATTCAGATGTAATGCAAAAGTGCACCCCGTTTGAATTGCCCCAACAAGTAAAAGTAAGTGAACTGACTTCTCTCAGCAGGCATGAAGTCCTTGGCTTTGTCCTGACAGTAGTGCAGACAGCAGGACAGGATGACATCATCGTTGTTGCCCTGGGGAGACAGAGAGACACACAATGAGTGGGCGGCTTTAAAATAGAGCTTAAAGTCTCGTGTGCATTTCTGAACTTCTTAAGGTTTTTTTCCACACTAGAGTTGCTTGTTGATGTGCAAGCCATTTTCCGAACTTGGGTGCGCACCATAGAACCGTGTCTGAGTCTTACGTTCCCTGAAGGTCATCGTTAGACTAATCATCTGCAGTCTGTCTGTCGTGTTACTTATGAGAGTCTAAAGACAGATGATTTTAAAAGCATCTCTGATTTGAACTTCAGAATCAAAAGTAGCTTCAGAGTTAAATTCAGTTCTGAATTAGACTGAAGTGTTAATTTCAGATCTATTCAAAATTCATTTGTGTAATCACTAAACTAAAATAATTCTGAAAAAAAAATATGCAAGTTAATTATTTAGATTGATCATAAGTTATTATAAAAATAAGTAAGTTATATTATAAAAATAAGTGCTTGACTGGTGCATAAAATAATTAAACATACCTGCAAACTCACAAGAGGTCAAAAAGGTGACATAGTTCGGTGTGCTCTGATTGGCCAGCTATCTAGTGCGTTGTGATTGGCCGAATACCTCAATTTATTGCATCCAGTGGGGACATAATTATGGATTATAATGACTTATACTGTGTTTTTACGCGTTGCGTTGCATAGCGCCACGTAAACATAAAACCATGTCTGCATTTGTGATCGGAGAAATGACAAACAACAAGCGCTACTCTACACTGCTCAGAACTCGCGTTTGAATCATCAGTGGCAAATCCTTTAAATATGAAAACGTACT
>NW_015663491.1:1260937-1264155 GCF_001515625.1 Sinocyclocheilus rhinocerous
AGGCATGACGAAGCGGATATCATCCTCTTTTGGAAGGCCAAACAAAGTAGTTTCGCTTTCGCAACGAAACACACAACATCTTCACAACATGGCGACGGCAGCAACAATACAGTTAAGCCTTCTTTCTTTGCGTGAACATTTGGGCGGTGTTATGTAAATCTTCCCACATCGTGACGTAGACATGCGGGGGTGTGTTTAAACGAGGCGTTTAGGAGGGCGTGGACCAGTCTTAACTTTTATAAAGAATATCTCATCTCTACTTTAGTCTTTGTAACTTTAGGGATCTTATCTATTCACGAACAGCTTGTAACACTCCAAAGAGAAAGGAAAACTTGAAATCGCATCATATGACCCCTTTAACATGTAAATGAAGCATTCTGGTGAACTCTGACAACAAAATAAAGGGAAAAGACAACATATGCTTCAAGTAAAAACATTTATACCACACACTTTTTGGACAGTGCAACTCTGTTGTTATCGGTGTTCATACTTCTCATTAGAGCTCACATTAGAGTGCGCATATTATCAACAAACTCACTGAACTTTTCACTGCAGAGGAAACAGAAGCTGCATCTGAAGTGGCATTAGATGCATTTACACAGACTGTTTGATGAAGCGGAGGTGCCATAAATGCATTTACCACAAAATTTCAATTGCATAAATAATTTTATATAATTAATGTTTTAAATATTTTTTAACATACAAGTTAAAAATGTTGGGAAAAATGCACTACTTTTAAATATGAAACCAAACCACCAGTAGATGACGGTAAATGACTGTTTTAATGAGCGAATCTTTTATTCAAACGGCTGATTCATTCAGAATCAAGGCTTCTGTCTTTATGAATGGGTTACTCAATCATTGACTCACTTGATTTGTTCAAAAACGTGGATTCATTCAGTATCGAAACACCGCTGTGTTGCTGGGAGACACAAAACAGTTCTGCTGTGGCTTTGATTGAAACTTCGTCAGCGAACTTGAGCAAAACAGTCAATATTGTATTACAAATGGCAAACTTTGTGTCTGCTTCACTCACAATGAAGAACTTCCACGCCAACGACATGTTTACATGCGGATGTGAGCGTAGGACCGTCTCAGAGGGTCAGCTTGTGAGATGAGGTGTATTCGATTTGAAGCAGCACTGCGCAGACCGATCGCTGTATGACATCAAAGTACTGCGAGAGCGATTCTAAGTGTGAAACAGCACAATCCTCTGTATTTTAGCACCACCATTCTTTCATAAAGGGGAAGAAACACATACCTTTTGTCCAGAAGTGTCCTCACTACGGAAGGCAATGGACTCCAGTGTGTTTCCTCTGCTGGTGAGCGCTCTGATGCAGGGATCTCTAGATTCAAACGCTTTCTCCAGAAACATGACCGCTGATCTGGCTCTCTCCTGCACCTGTCGGGCATGGGCACCATTACCGACCCCCTCACGACTGACCTGCCCTTTAGCCAGACCATCCAACTCCGTGATCACTGTCATAAGGACACAGAAACATTAAACATAAGAGTGAAACATTTGTGTGTATTTTAATTATCAAAGAGGGTCTCACCAATAAGAGGCACAACCAGGATGTACGTCCGACAGGCCAGAAGCTTCCTCAGGCCGTCCAGATGATCTATGAAGCCATTTGTGTCCGGGACCAGATAGAATGGCCTGATCTCAATCTCCAGCTGTCCACCTGTCTGCAGAACAGCCTGGAGGACAGAAACGGACACTTGCTCAGCTCTATATCATTAGCTTGAAATATTCTGGTGTAAGAATCATTAACGTTAAAAGTAGACAAGGTGTACAGATAAAGATGGCATCTGGAGATACCTGTATCTTGTCCCGCCGTTTCTGCTGCTGTGCCAGCTTGTGTGCGAGAGCGTGGCGCCGTGCCCTCAGCTCTCTGATATCATCCTCACTTCCGTCTCCTTCCATCTCTCCATCGATCTCCCCTTCCGATGCAGAGAGAGACGATTCCTCCACAATGACATCATCCTCCTGAGAAAACAGAGGAAGTAGCAGTGCTCTGTTAACCACACTCTCTGTTGGGTGAATTACTGGAAAAATAATTCTCTCAGATTTGAGGAAAAGCAAAATACATCCCGGTAATGACAGATTCGCTGTACCTGTTCTTGCGTTTGCACCTTGTTCTCTGTGTTTACGCTGGGTGTAGGAGGTGTTGCCATGGAAATGTACTTTCCTCCCTTAAAAGCCAGCAGCGGCTCTTCCTGCCCGCACAGAGCTTCCAGGAAGTACTTCAGAACGGTCACTCTCTTACAGTCCGCTGCTATAGCCTACAAATAAAAACAATCATTCAGATTTGAGATAACTACAGCAGCTAAGTTGATTTGTTAGAGAAAATGTTTATTATAAAATACAAATTAATTGGACTTAATTCAGTCCAATTCAGTTCTGTGTGATTTCTATGATTGATCAGAATAAGAACGACACCACATATCCGCTCTCATTTATTAGTAAATGATGAAAAAGTTGGCTAATTGATTTAATAAATCAAATCAAGATTTTAACTAAAGTCATTTTGCTTTGTCAGCCTTTGTATAGAAGAATTCAATTATCATCGACCATTTTCTTTTCTCAAAAGAAGAACTAACGCATTAACACTGAATGGGCCAAAACAATATAAAACAAAATCTAAAAACACACTTTCCAATTATAGCAACTTGGATAAAAAAAGCTTAAAAATGGCAAATAAATAAATAGCAATTATTTTAATCTACTGAGAGCCCTAATATCATCCACCAAACAGGCAATAATAGACTGAATGGACTACATAAAAATAAAATAAAAAATAATTTAAAAAAAAGGTCAATTGCAGTAAACTGGAATTTAAAATAAATAAGATAGCTAATTTATTTAAAGCTGCAGTCCGTAAGTTTTGCCTCTTTGTAGCCATCTCTGTTTGAAAACCTGCAATTGCAGCTGTGTGCGGAATTATCTTCCTTGCGTGGGTTGTGCGGCGGCACGGCTCCAGCGCGGATGAATCTAATGTTTTGAGGAGTATGTGTGGCAGTCAGTCACCGCACCGGTGTGGATATTTACTGTACTTCGCAATCACAGATTCTAGCCTACGTCTTGGAATATATGAACCAAATAAGCATTTTCACCATATATTGTCATCTGAACAAGTAAGTAACAAGTCTGCCACATTTGTTCTGACCAACTGAGGAAAAAAGCATTACAATAAATCGCGCTACCAATGGTGATT
>NW_015663491.1:1265233-1285095 GCF_001515625.1 Sinocyclocheilus rhinocerous
TTAAACTGAAAAAATTAATCGCCTGCGTTAACGCGCTAATTTTGACACCACTAATATATATATATATATATATTTATATCAACATCGCGCCACGGGCGGTAGTTGGTCCATTGCCACCGCGGTGGTAAAAATCTGCCACCGTCACAGCCCTAACTGCAACTTTAACTAAATATAGACAGAATTTTAACTAAAATATAAAACATTTTGAAAAATTATAATAAAAAAAAGAACTAAAAATAAAAAAATAATAAGATAATAGTAAAATGAAATTACAAATTACTGTAATCTACTGACAGTCCTAAATTTGATATATTCTCCACCTAGCAGGCAATAATGGACTGAATGAACAATATACACACACACACACCCACATATATATATACAGTAGGGCTGCACGATAAATCGAAATGGAATCGAGATCGCGATTCGACAGAAGCTGCGATTGTCATGCGTATCTTTCAGTGAAGCACTATATATATATATTAATGTAATCTACTGACAGCCCTAATTTTGCCAACACAATCCATAGGTGAGTACATTACTGACCACATCAGTTCCTTGGTCTATATAGCAAGCTTCCTGTGGGGCAGCGAGCAGCGGGACAAAGCCAGAGAGCATTTTGTCCTCCTCCAGCTGTAGGACTCTGAGTTCCTCGTCTCCTTCTCCATCTACATCAGCTTTATACAGCAGAACCTCACCATGATATACACGGGCCAAAGAGTTGCACAGATCTGCAAGACACTGCCACACATCTGGACCCCCTCTAGAAACACACAGTACCACATTACCACAGCTCAGATTCAAATCAACACGGCCCTGAGAACGTAATGCAAGTAGGACTCACTGAATACTGCAGGGAGGAGGGTTCCACTTGTCTGGGTGGCCGAGCATCCAATCGGACCAGACCTTCATGCTCGGCAGCAGCTCTCTGAGGTCGGGAGGGAAGACAGACACCCGCACCATCCCCTCCTCATCATCCATTTCATCAAACTCCCCCAGCTCTTCTGCTGGGATAGGCTCTGGCAGAGACAAAAGGGAAGCAAACAATTAGACAAAGCTGCATAGGAGTCACAAATACTGAGAGTGACTTTATGCTGTCTATGTAGGCAGCACACTAGTGAAACAGCCACTGTCGACTCACCAGCAGGTGTTTCTTTTAGGAGTTCAGTGCAACGTTGCACAAGGAGACCAAACATAGCTAAACCAAGAGATATGGTCTGCTCCTCTAACACAGACCGAGTTTCACCTTGCCCTTCAGCTACGAGAAAGAGAGAAAGATTGAGAGGCACAGCAAAGTAAGAAGCAAGAGAGATTCTTTTCAATGGACCAGACAGGATCTGCGGTCGGCCACTGATAAAGTTGAATCTTTACCTCTGATCTGTGCATAATGGATGGTGAACATGTTAATAGTGATGATTTGCAGCATACGTGTGCTACCGAGGGGGGAGGGGCTGTGCTGGAGGAGGGCCCGAAACTCCTGCAACACTCGATTGGCTACAGCAGGAAAACTCTCCATCCTGAGGACCAATCACAACAATTATGCAAATGAGTACAAAATATTCTCAATAAAATTATTTTCTGTGGTAATTATCAGCCTGTCATGTTTTGTTTTATTTGTTTATTTATTTATTTAATTTATTTAGGCTATTTCCATGGCAGCTCAATGTAGAAATTAACAATCATAGTAACAATAAAACTTCAATCAAAATATTATATACTAAAATGTAGGGGTGTGCGATATTGAAAAAAAAATTATATCTTGATATTTTGGGGGATTTTTTCGATAACGATAATTAGACGATATTTTGCCGAGTGTGCTATTGTGCGTGTATTGTGTAAATTGATAGACATCTGACTAATGGGGGCAACTGCAGTTTTTCATATTCTTCATATTCTGTGTGGTCCGTTCACATCAGTGATAGAAATTAATCTTTTCCTATAAGTTTAAATTGATTTTTACCTTTTATGGGCATTTTTACCTAATAAAGACTTTTTTTTTCTAAAAGTGTGCATCTTTAGAGTCAAATTGTTACATTTAATTAGTCAATTAGAATAATAAGACATTTAGGCGGTTACCAAACAAATGAAATCAGTATCAACAAAAATCTTTGCAGAAGTTGCATATGAAGTGGCATTTAGATGCATTTACACATGTTAATGCAGCTCAGAGGGACATGGAGTGCTTTAACCTGCAGTAACAAATGCATAATGGTTTGATATTTTAAACATAAAACACTGAATACTGATATTTGGAATTATTTTAAAATGAAAAGATACTTTAAATGTGAAGTTAAAACCGCCAGTAGGTGGCAGCAAGTCACTGTTAACAAGCGAGTCATTGCGACTGAACCGAATAATTTAAATGTTCATTCAGGAACGAAACACCGTCATGTTGCTCAGAGACGCAAAACAGTGCTGTGGCTGTGTTTGGAATTATTTTTTGTTGGCGAAATGGAGCAAAAACAGGCAATGTGGTATCTAAAATGTATAGTATAGTATATATATATATATATATATTTATTTAATGCCATGTCAGCATCAAAGGCTATTTTCATGGGAAAAACAATTAAAAAATATATTTTTTAAAAGTATAACAAATACAATAAAAACCAGCAAACAAACAAACACAAGTTATATCACACAAGATTTTTTACATTAACATGTGATAAAAATTCTAAAATTTTCCTGGCAAAATTTTACTAAACTCTTTAAGTGAGTTCACTTCATGAAAGAGTTTTCTCTGTACATTAAAAGCTGGACAGTCCAATAAAATATGCTTGTCTAAAATGTAAGCCTCTTAATATTAACTTATTGCTTATTGAACTGTTGTATAAAATCAATTATCACACTTGTAATCATGCTTATTTTTGAAGACAAAAAGGCACTCTTCGTGTGATTATAACTAGGCTATATAAAATGATATAAATATATACTTTTTCTGCCACCATATCTTGAATTTTGTGATCATTCTTAATGCATTTTAATAGACTGAATCATGCAGTGAAAGAACACACTCTAAATGCGCAGTTTAACCCACTAGACTTCATTGCGTAATGCATGGGTGCACTCCGTATGCGTTTTGTTTGGTTTTTGCAAAATACTCGATAATGTCAAATTGCACATCTTTAAAACAACAATTACGATATTATCGCAGACGATATATATTGCACACCCCTACAAAAATGTAACAATATTTTCCATACAATATAAAGCTGCACGATTCTGGATAAATCGAGAATCGCGATTTTTTTTTGTCTCCTGTAGCGATCACGATTCTCCCACAATTCTGAACTAAACAAAATAATGTGTGACAAAATATTATTGTGTCTATTGAAAAGTGTTTCATTAATTTGAATTAAATATTAAACACTTTATGTATTTTAAAATATATTTAATACACCAATTTTTAATAGTAAAATATTGAAAAAGTGGTTTGAATGAATGATTCAATGACACACAAATACTTCACTTGTTTTATTACTGGATGAATCAGCATTTTTGAACAAATCTAATGAATGATTCAATGACAAATTTTTAACAGTCACTTTTCGCCCCCTAGTGGCAAAACAATGCAACCGACACAAACGTTATTTGAAGCGCCAGTTACTTTCAAAGGGGATTTGCTCTATTTTGGTCGCTACCACTGATCTATAATAGAGAAATTATATAGTATGCATTTATATAGATCAGTGGTCGCTACCAATAGACATCAATGTTTATATCTGAACTATAAACTTTTATCCCAGTATTTCTGTGATGATATGAATGACTGTAAGACAGAAATAATACTGTGTAGTTAAAAAAAAGACTTGTTTGTGAAGCTGTTTCTTACCCAAACATGGTAAATGTCTGCTCTCTGTGTCAGCGGCAGCGCAAACGCAGATTTGAATGTTCCGGTATGATTTTTTTCAAAGATTTAATAGACACGGGTGAATCGTTGTCATTTAAAAATGGGATAGCGATCTTTTAACTACCATATTTGGTAGAAAATCTAAAATCATCCTAGAACAAGTCTTTTTAAACATTAATTACATTTCTGAATAACACACTTGCCAAATATATTTGAAGATTATATTCCAATCCAATATGTTTTTAGTTAGTGCTGTAAATTGACTAGTTCTGATCCAAAAGCATGCCTTTCAGGAGCTGTTGCTTACTATACATAATCTAGGATCTCTTCTAAAATCAGCCCTCGGAGTTCTCAATATGATTAGACTAGATAATAACTTTTGGTCCCACTTTATATTAGGTGGCCTTAACTACTATGTACTTGTATCAAAAAATGAGTACAACGTACTTAGGTTAGGGACAGGTTTGGTGGTATGGGTAGCTTTAAGGGTGGGTTAAGGTGTTAGGGATGGGTCAACAATTAGAAATGTAATTACATGCAGGTATTTTTTTTAAATAGGAGTACAATGTAAAAACAAGTAAGTGCATTGTATCAAAAGATTCATTTAAATGTAAGTAGACAGTAGTTAAGGCCACCTAAAAGTTAAGTGGGACCTAACTTTCAATGTCAAAGGTCAAATTAACAGCAAAGCAACGCAGTCAAAATGGATGTTTACAACAAATCTGTTGACATTAAGACTTACCCTACTTTAGTGAAGAGCTTTCCATGAGCATGCAGGAAACTCAAAATAAACCTCTTGTTGAGCTGTAAAGAACAGGACAGAAAAATGTAAGGAAAAGAGTAATTTAACTGTTTAGCTAAAATTATTGTAATTATAGCGACAGTTCATCAAAGTAAAAAATAGCTAATGTTTTCCTCCTCAAACCAATAGCTCCATAGGTGTGCACAGTCACCAAGACTCAACACAAACAAAACAATCAGAAAACTGACAAACTCGCCACAGGATGAGCACCTTGTTTAGCTGATCAACCTAAAGTGCTCTCATTTAATTAAATCAGTGTACTGCCTGAAGCAGCAGACTCAAAACAACCTGCTAACCCTTACAAAAGACGAATGGTGGGGTGGAAGAATTCAACTTTCTTAAAGTGTAAGTGTGCATTTGTTGCTGACGTGGGCAAATATTCAAGGTTACCAAAATGACGGGTGCATCACAGCACAATGATGCCTTTTCTGCCACTTATGGGTGACTCATAGTCAGCCTCATCCTGTGCGACTCATAAACAACTCAACGTGACCTCTTTGGCTCTCCTAATGTGCGCGGGTGTTTGTACGTGTGTCATACGTGTGCCTGTTTGTGCCCGCTTTTTGAAACCTTTGTGAAAACATTTGCGTGACTCAGAGGAATATGTCTTGCCTTAAGTGCAATAGGCACTTAAAATTATTGTATTAGATAAATTACTTAAAATTAGATGTTTCTTGATGGATGTTGTTTTAAAAAAATATAAAAAAGTATCTGTTTTTTAGCAGATGTATCCGCAATGGTGGCATTTTATTTTGTAATTTCTCTGACGCAAAGCTCTCAAACAAATTAAACTGCGAGCACAGCAAATGACACATATGTTTACATAAGCACTCACATCACTGGGACTCAGAGTTCCCAGCTCTCCGTCCTGCTCGGAGTCTTTGCCCGATTCACTGCCTGTCGGACGAGAAGTGCCCGGATGCCCGGTGGGACGTATCCAGATCTCCACTCGGGTGGCGTCCTCACCACGACGCCCACCTACATGACCTCGGGGACCACGGGTACCTTCATCGTCTTGCTTCTGTCTACGTTCAATCTGGTCAGCCTTGGTTAGGAAAGAACAACAAATATAAACAAACACTAAGAACATTGACATTTTCAGCTGCACACTAGGGCTGGGCGATATAGCAAAAAAATTTATCAAAGATATAATGTTTCATATCGTTCGGTATCGATAATTATTGATATTTTTTATAACCTTTTTAAAAGCAAAAAGCAAAAGAATTTTTTATTTATTTAACCACTGTATTTATAATTAACACAATTTATTGAGACAAACAACAAATATTTTTTGTTTTAACAATCAAACACAATAAAAATTAAATATCTAATTTCTGCTGTTTTATATGCAGATTAAATAGGTCTTTATTGTATAGGTCTAATTGTCTCCCAAGGCCACAAGAGGGCGCAATGAGCAAAATAATGCAGCGCATTTAGCAAGTAACTCTATAAAAACGTGCATTACGTCTAAATTAACTCATAAAAATCAAGAAGGTGTACCGTCGATAAATATCGATACCGTTTTATCGCCCAGGCCTACTGCACACCCAATATTGTTTAATATTTCCATTACTATTTAAATTGAATTAAATCAAAGCTGGATTATCCTATTTGAGCAGCAGCATTAAAGTGCATACCTTGCGCTTGGCTTCCTCGAACAGACTCATCAGACTCTCCTTGGCTGTGAGGATTGGGTTACTGGCGGCTAGACTACGCATGTAATAGTATACAGCATCCAGCTTTCGCTTCTAAATGAGAGATGAGAGGAGAAAGAACTAATTTAACTTTCATTTTAAATGTCATCATATAAGCCAATATCAAACAAGCAACTCATAATAAACCTAAACCTCATAATAAAACAAAAATTAATATTTTGAATATCAGTGCAAGTAACCAGTCTTAACATTTTTAATAAAAATGTAAATATTCTAACCCTTAATCTAATAAAAATTCTGTTATGCTGAATTCTCACCGTATACACTGCTAGCAGGGCCAGCTGATTGTAGGGTCTTCCATTTTTTGGAGCAATCTGCTGAGCTTTTAGATACCAACTGCACATGAGAAAAAAAAAAAAAAACTTAACACTGAAATACAAAAACTTAATTGATGTCATTGTCATTGGATAATTGATGAAAAAGATATTCATGCTGTGCTAATTTATTTTATACACTATAATATAAACAACAGCACATGTATGTATACTGAAATAGCATACTATATTATAAAATACACTTTTTCTGTTTAATGTGGTCATGACAGAATTACCTGCGTGCCTTCCCGTAGTTAGCAGAGTCACTAGCCTGTTCACGATATCGTGCGATATCCCCCTGACAGATCATGCAGCGCTGGGCACTGATCAGAGCATACTTCACCTGCAACAAGGTAAAGTGGATTCACACTTGTTGAATGTGCTCAACAATAGCAGAACTAAATGTCAAGGGCCTGTTACAACTAACTCTTTAAGACAAGAAAAACACTACAATGAGAAGTTGCTTAAAGGGCTTTGTTGCTGCTGGGCACATACTCCTAAGTAATTCATCACATGATAGTACTAAAAAACACAAGGAGCGTACCGTCTTGCGTAGAGGTCTTGCTCGTATAGCCATACAGTCCATATAGACCTCCAGCTTGAACTGAAATACAGTCTGCAACTTCAGTAGCAGTGAATCAAAAAATAATGCCCCCTAGGGAAAAAAATAAACATTGTATCTTAACATCCTGTCACAAATTGATTATATTACAGAACGATGCTATATAAAATAATACAAAAAGTTTTTTTTCACAATTTTATTCTTCCATAAAGACCAGTGAATATTTAAACAATCGCATATGTAAAGCCAAAGCACATTTTGTAAGTCGCTCTGGCTAAGAGCATCTAAACCTAACTACCATTCAAATATTTAGATTTGATAAGACTATTAAAATATTTTTGAAAGAAATCTATGTTCCAGCTGCATTTTATTTGATTAAATTGTGGTAAAACAGTAATATTGTAAAATATTATTTATTTATAATTTAAAACAAGTGTTTTCTATTTTAATTACATTTTATTTTAAAATGTAGTTTATTCCTGTGATGGAAAGCTGAATTTTCAGAAGCCATTATTTGAAACTGTGGCATTTTTTTTTGAAGAATAGAAAAGTTCAAAATAACATTGTTTATTTGAAATTTTTTTTTTTTGGAACATTATAAAATGTCTTTAACCAATTTATTGCATCTCACTTAAAAAAATAGACAATGACAAGGACTTTCATTAAAAGGATATAGATCACACTGTGCATATCTACCTCTTCCAGTATGGTCATGAGCATGGTTTTTATCTGTGGGGCTGTGTCTGATGTCTGGTCCTTCAGTAGCTGCCTAAACCTCTCTATCACCTGGTAAAACACATTCTTCCACAGAGCCTGGTCCAGGTTTTGAGAGTCTGAGAACTCTATGTCTGTCAAAATCACCCGCTCATACAAGGTCAGGAGTTCAGCTCTGCATAAACAACAGAAGAAATAGAAACACGTTAGAGAACAAGTTCAACAAAGTTCATTATTACTAACTGTAAAACTCTAATACAACAAATCTTTCCCATGCAAAATGTTCAAAATTCAATACACACCTGAGCTGGGCCATCCTCTCCAATCCCTCCTGGCTCAGTCGTTCCCGGGACAGCAGGTTACTGAGTTGGAGTTCCTGACTGTCAGCCAGCCGAAGAAACTTTCCCAGCTCTCCTCTGGTCTGCACCTCTGCCTCTTCTGGAGTGAGACCAGATCCAGCTGGAGAGGGATAACCTGGCCCACCTTGCCCATAGGGTCCATAAAAAGGTGACATAGAGGTGGGATACATCCCACTGGAGCCGGGAATTTGGTAGGGAACGTGATATGGGTAAGGATAGCGTGGCGGGTTGTTTGGGGAATTGGCCGATAGCGGATAGCAGTAGGGATTGTCGGAATTCTGGAATTTGTAGTAAGCGATGGCAGCGGCTTGCTGGTTTTGAAAAAACTCGCCCTGTCGGACTGGAGGACTTCCTGTGGTCTCGTCATCAGTGTCCAGAAAGTTCAGTGGCCCGCATACACCCTGCTGCAAGTACAAAGCCTGCTGGAGAGATGCATGTTGGGATTGTTGGCTTGACACTAGTGCTGATTTCTTATCCGGGTTATTTGGGTCCCAAAGGCGTCTTGTCCCTCCTCCACGGCCACCTCTTCCTCGGCCAAGACCCATTCCTCCTCTCATTGCTCCAAGCTGAGGCCCTGGCTCTGGGGTCAAAGTTAGATCAGTGTGGGCAGGAAGCACCAGGATGCCCCTCCCACGACCTCTAGGGTTTTTTCGGCTTGCTTGCTCCTCGCTTGAATTCTTGTCCAAAGAAACTCTCAAAATTCCTCCTCGACCGCTAGATGCAGGTGCTCTTTGCCCTCTTCCGCCCCCTTCAGGGCCTTTGTGGTTGCTCTTGGCTTCGTCAGCAACTCTACCTCGTCTATCTTCTCTCTCCCACACCTCATTTTCCTCCAGCGAATCTGTGGAAGACAATGTCCGTGCCGTCCGTCTCCTCGGGTGGCCCTGGCTCCCTCGGACGAACTCCTTCTGTCCAGCAGTCTTCTCCGCAGTGCGTGCCGCCAACTGCTGACCCTCCCCTCTAAGTCTCTCAGCTTCGGCCAGACCGTCCATACTGGTCCCGCTACTGGCCGAACTCGTGCTGTAGGTGCGGTTTCGAGGACGCCGGATGTCTGACTGAGAGTATCGCTTTGAGGCAGAGTTGACTCTGTTTGAATCGGTTCTCTCAGATGGTTTTCCTTTCTCTTTTGGCCTGTTCCCTTGTTGTTTTTCATGGTTCATGTTCTGGTCACTGCTCACCTCTTTTCCGCCAACATTTCTCTGCTTTTTTCCTTCAGGCTGATCTGCTTCTGAGCCTTTTCCTCCTCCTTCCCCTTGCTCTTTCTTGGCAACGCCCTGGTTGTTACCTTTTTCCCTTCCTGCTCTGGATTTCCCATTACCCCTCTCCTTTTTTTTGTCTTCTCCAGTCACTTCATTCCCTCCACCTGCTTGGCTTCTTCGCCCTTCCCCACTAGGTTTTCTCCGGTTTGTACCATCCTGCCCAGCTCCATCTTTGCTTTCCTCAGACCCTAAATGGAGATTGCTGACTTTAACCGTGATACTCTCGACATTATTTTCATTTCTGCTTGCAGAAGGGGAGTCTACAGTTCCCTTTGACTCTTGCTTTTTCCTGCCATCTTTCCCTCGCCTGTTTCTACGCTTTTCCTCTTTCTCACACTTAATAATTGTTTCAGCAGATTTCCCACTCACTTCTTCCTCCTCTCTCCTTCGATCCCCATCTAATTCTTTGCTCACCCTGGTCTCTTTGTGTACTTGAGACCTTCGCCCCCCTGGCTGATATATCTCACGGTCAGGTTTACGCATCTTTCGTGACTGCTTCGGTGATTTGTGTGTACCAGCACCTTCAATGCTTTTAACAGCATTTCCATCCACAAGTTGGTGGTTATTGTTGCCTACATGTCTTTTAGTGTTATGATTTGCTTCAGGCTGGCTGTGATCATTTGGAAACTCTCCAGTGCTTACATGAGAGCATCCAGGACTGGTAGCTGAGCCATCAGGCATTTTGGTGTCATTACCAAAAACACAATCGTCCGGTGGGTGCATGGGGTCTGAGCCGGCTCCTTCTGCACTGTCCTTACGTATGCGTGGATGGGCAGCACCAGGTTTGTACCACTGCAAATCTGGACGTTTGCCGTCTCGTTCCCGGTGCTTCTTACCCTCCTCTCGCAATTCTAAGAAAAAGATGACAAAAACAGAAAACAAATATTTTATTGCCTGAAGAGTACATTAGGGCGGTTCATAGACTGCCCACAACAATATTCACAGGGTCCATGGATAAGGATTAAGGACTACATTTTGTTTTTTTAATTTCTTTACTCACAATTTATGCCTGATAAAATATTTTAGAGCTTGACATACCTAGAAAACCTTATATTCATTCTAAAAATGTTGTCATAAGATTTCATTACCTTTCCAAGTCTAGAAATCACACTTTTAAAATTAGACTAGCTCAAATATCTAGGTTGTCCTTGTCCAAGAATGTGCAAATGAGAATCATTTAAACTGCTTTGTGATAATTACATCACTAAAATGAAATAATTTCTATTAATTATTTCCTAAAAATAAATAAATGGCTACACACATGCATTGTATAAAAACTGGGCCGAGCTTAATGAGCATATGTTTCAGAAATTGATTTACAATCATTACATGCACTTGAAAAGGTGAATTAAAATAACAAATATCTTGATTTCTCAGTTCTTTTGGCTTAAAATGCTTTTTTCTTATTTGAAAGGCATCCTGAGGCCACCTAGTGGGCACACTGGTTGAGAAATGCTGCATTAGGGAAATGTCATAAATTTTAGGAAATATGTGTTATTTATACTACTTTATTAAAGATAGAAATATATCACAACATACAATGCTTTTGTTGATAAAAAATCCAAGACCAAATTGCTGTTGCTATGGCATCGGTGGAAAATAACCTGTTGCATGTGCACTGTAACAAGCCAACCCAGTAATATACGTTGACTACAAACACATAGACAGCAATAATCAAGTTACGGTATAAAGTTAAAGAGCTGGCGTTGGATAGCAGCTTATTTATAAAATCTTCCTTTAAAATAAATATCTCATTCAACAACCAGTCGCCTTCAATAACCAGTATAACAGTTACTTCTGTAAACAAATAAAAACGCGTGTCACTTATATGGGTGGCTTAGGTTGTATGGCACTATTATTATATTATAACTTTGAATACATTACAGAAAAACACGCAAGAGATGTTAAATGCTTTCAAAACAAGCGCCGTTCAACCCACATGAGCGACGACTGTTGTTGACAGTTATGCTAGCTAACGTTAGCTATTAGCAAACTGAACCCTAACTTTAACGTGACATGTCAAAATAAGGCTTGTCTTCGACTACTACCTTTCTTACATTGTTATAAACATTTAGAGAGCTCCTAACCTTTTATACTGTCGCCGCGTGTGGTGAAATTCGACGCTTCTGCACGTAGCTCCGCGGCTGAAATTCGTACTCTTTCCAGCTCGTCCGCCATTTTCGTCAGAACCAAACACATACACGGCGACTTGGTAGGGCCAAAAAGCCATAAAGCCAAAACGCGTTCATAAATCCCGTCATAATGCACAATTTCTTCATAATTACAATAAGGCAATAAAACAAAACAAAAAGGGGATCCAAAGAACCGAGCATAACACAAAAAACGGTTATTAAAATAAAACAACAAATGAAAACAACAACTTATATATTTTTAAACGGATAGTTTTAAATACAAAAATTAAAATTCTGTCATAATTTTCTCACCTTCGACTTCAAGTTGTTCCAAACCTGTAAAAGTTTCTTTCTTCTGTTGAGCATAAAATAAGCTGTTTTAAATAATGTGAGTAACCGAACAGTTGATGGTAGCCATGCATTGACTTGAGGAAGAAAATAGACGAAGTCAGTGGCTACCGTCAACTATGTTCATACAGATTTGGATCAAGTATCCCTTTGATGAATTAAAATGTACAATTAACCAAATCCCCCCCCCCCCACCTTCTTAATTAACTCAAATATCTACAGCAATTCCAGAATTATTTTTGAAAAACAGTAGCAATGGCTTTGTTTGAAGGAACTTACACTTATGAATAGGCTAGGCTATACCATTTCAACCCAAATAAAATTAAAATTAAATGTCTACATATTCAATTATCATTTGTATCCTCTATAATCTGAATAATGAAAAAATACTAATTAAATGTGATTTTTAATGATTTCTAATAATCAAATATTAACCCTTTTGACAAATCATATAGGCCTTAAGGCCTACGTAATTATTATGCATTTTTTATGAATTAAATGAAATTTATAGTTATATTTCACATCAGATAAAAAATAGTATGGGTGTATAATTATAATTATTATTTTGCCAATTACAAGATGGAATAGCTGCTAAAGTTGCTCTCAACCTGACGTCAATTAGCCTGCTATCTCTCTCTCTCTTTCTCTCTCTCACTGAGAGACCTTACAGCGTGACCAAAATGACTTCTGTGTATGCTGATTACATGAATTGCCAGGATATGGTACATTATTTTGAGTGCCTGTGAGGAAAAATCCAACTCCAAACTAGCGTGACACTCCTCGGTGGATTTACATTTTTAAGGTTTTGTTTTCACTTGAAAGAGACTGGACCATTAACAGCTCTGATAAAAGGGCATCAGTTTAGAAAAACTGGAAGCACATCACAACCAGCAATAATTTGGTTCAGCTATCAAGTCCTGATGGCAAATTATTGAAATTAATGAAATCTCTCCCTGTCAGCCATCACCCACTACATCTCTCTCTTTCTCTCTGAAGGGATGACAGGGTTCAGTGAGAACAGAGAGGTGGGTACTATGAGTCATCCTTGTGAGTCATGTGCTTTGTGTTCATGTGTGTGTATGTGTCGCGAATGTGAAAAGTGAGGAAATTTCATGGCAATTAAAGAGCCGAAATGGGGAAAAAACTCACTGAACATGCAAAAAATACAAAATTAGTAGAGCATACAGCCCTCTGTTGCAAAAAAAAAAAAAAAAAGGACCTATTTTAGGTCTCAACATGTATGGCATTTTGACAAATGTAAAGTGCAGTTCCTCCGATTGGCCACAGGTGTCAGTGTTGTTATATTTTCAAGAGCAACCTCAAGGACGTTCATTAGAAATTTCTCTGCATAGTTTTGTCTTTTATTTCTCTTCTGCTTGACTAGAATATGCATGTGTCTTATTACAGATATGAAACCTTGAAATGGTTCACACTCTTTAAAAATAAAAAAAACTTATATGGGGAGGTTTTGAGAGAAGAGGTGGATGATGGTAAAAGGAGGGATGAAGTGGTCCAGGTGACACACAAGGAAAGAGACAGTGATTAATATGAGAGAATTAAATGAAGAGGTGGAGAAGGTGCAGCAAGAACAATGAGCAATGCAGAGATAATGCAGTGAGAAGAACCAGGAGGGAAGAAGAAAATGAGACATAGGGTTGAAAAACATGACGTTTGAGATCGAGAGGGTATATAGAACCTGTGACGTATGTATCCCAATAACCTCAAGCCTCCGAAAGCTTTTTAATGTTTAATTCACATTAACAGCTCTTGGGAGGAAGAAGAACAGAAGACGAGAGATAGAGAGACCGAGAGAGTGAGACAGAGAAGAGAGAAAGAGAGGATAGCAGCAGAAATGCTGGACTTCCCATGAAGCAAAAGAGTGAGGAAGTGTGTTTAATTTACAAGCTACTCACATATGCACTAAATGAGGAAGAAACAACTTTGCTTAACTTAAATATTAAATATGACATCAATTATTCATGGTATATATACAGCGGGACCGAAAAGTCTGAGACCTAATTTTCTGTGTTTAATATATACAAATATATACATTTAACCCTTCAGAAATAATTTCTGATTATTATCAATGTTGAAAATAGTTGTGCTGCTTTTTTCGTAATCAACTTTCAAATATAGACAAAAATAACATCATTGGAAAAAACAATCAAGGAAGAAGGAATAACAGACATTTTGCCAATAATTTGATAGTCTGACAAAAAAGGAGGAATACATAAATAAATAAGCAAGAAAAATAGAATAGATATAAATCTAAATGTCTCATTATTTTGAGGAATTATTCAAGGATGAATTGATCAAAAGTGAAAGTAAAGAAATGTATAATGTTACAAAAGATTCCTATTTCAAATAATTTGGTTCTTTTGAATTTTCTACTCATCAGAGAATCCTGAAAAAGAAAATGTATAACCATTTCCACAAATATATGAAGCAACACAACTGTTTTCATCATCGATAATAATCATAAATGTTTCTAAAGCAGCATATCACCATATTAGAATGATTTCTGAAGGATCACATGACACTGAAGACTGAAGACACTTACAGATCCCAAGCTTTTGACCAGTAGTATATATATATATATAAGTCAAACATATGATTTAATATGAATAAAACAATCTAACCACACTATATTACACTACTGGACAAGACGAAACAGCTGCACATTTTCTCCTGTTACACTGCATTCTGTACCTTATGTATATTGTACTTCCACTGCATATTGTGTTCTTCTGTCTGCAATGCTAGTGGATGACGCACCCAAGATTTCTCTTTTGCATATATAGTGCAGTGATTTAATATCTATCTTGTTAAAGGAATATCACATCTGTCGACAGTTATTGGTCACACTGTGGGATTGACAGCGGTCCAGATTATTCTTTTGATGTATAATGAATGAACTTGTATCAGAGAGAGAGTGTGTGTGCATGTGTGGATGTGCTGGGCGATATGGGCGGGTGTGGTAGGAGGAACAGAAATGTGTGCATTTGGGGGTCTGAAGGTATGTGTGTGTGTGCGTAAATGAACACGCGGGGGCGGAGGGGGTTTTACCAATCAGAACCCACTTGCCTCTCACTAGTCCTTCTTTTTCACTCGTTCTCTCCGGCAAACCTCATTATACGCAAGTCAGCCTAGCAATCAGAGAGAGAAAACACAAACTGGGCTCAGGCATGCAGGGATTTCTGCATGAGTCAGAGAGAGAGAGAGAGACGTGGTGGATGGGAGGGGGTGAAAAGAGAAGGGAAGCAGAGGATAAGGGAGGGGTGTGGGCTTTTTTTGTATTGATCTGAGTGCATTCTGTGTGGCGAATACAGAGCGAGACACACAAAAAGAAAGCGAGAAGGGAGACAGAGAGGGAGGGAGCAGTTACTGTCTCCAGACATCAAGTCTCGCCTTTTGAATCAATCTTCAGAAAATTCTGATATCGTTTTCGGTGTCGCTAGCAAATTGAGGAACATCTGCAAATGTGGGGAGAGAGAAACATTACAGTGACAATGTGGAGAGACACGCGAAAAGCAGGGAGAGAGAAAAGAGAGGGAGGTGACAGTTTCTGTGGGGGCGAATACTTTGGAGAGGGAGGAAGAGAGCAGGATGAGAAGGGTGGGCGGAAGTGACAACGAAATAGAGAGCGAGAGAAAGAGAGAGAGAGGAGATAACAAAATTCAGCATCTCTTCTTGTTATTTTTAACGAAAGCTTTAACACAACAGCACATTGCAAAATATGCCCACACATGACCAACAATCTGTCGAATTTCTTTTTGAAATCATCCATGCATACATTTTCATTCACATTAATGATCTGTGCTATATAATCCTGCATCTGTATGTTTTAAAACAAGGACATTTGGAGATCAGGATGTTCTTGAAATGAAAAAAAAAAACTTCTCACAGCTGCAAGAAACTTATAAACAAATAGGAATCAACTAAGCAATAGATGGAGGGATGCAGAGAGTAGGCTGGGATGACAAAAAAAGGAGCTCCCGATGAGGAGATGGGCCTCTGAAAATAGAAGCGGAAGTAAACGCAGCCTCCCAAAGACTCTTCCCACTCAGCGTCTAAGAGAGTTATTTTCTGTCTGCTGCTCTGAAATAAAAGAAATTGAATCCGGCAGTGAGCTTCCTGCAATTGGTGATGTGTGCATTTCTCTCTAAATTCAAAAAGGAAGGCACGTGTTCACCCGAAATGCCCTGCTGAAGTTCAGAAAGGGGTCTGTGAAACAACTAGATTCATGTTTTATTAAAGAAACGGGATTTCCAAAACCGCAGAGCTACGTTTGATACTGTTTGAATATTGCAAAATGGCTTGCGTCAAAAGTCCAATTGGACAAATGAAATTCTAATCATTCTTATATTACAATATTCCTGCATCTGTATGTTTTAAAACGAGGACATTTGGAGATCAGGATGTTCTTGAAATGAAAAAAAAAAACTTCTCACAGCTGGAAGAAACTTATAAACAAATAGGAATCAACTAAGCAATAGATGGAGGGATGCAGAGAGTAGGCTGGGATGACAAAAAAAGGAGCTCCTGATGAGGAGATGGGCCTCTGAAAATAGAAGCGGAAGTAAACGCAGCCTCCCAAAGACTCTTCCCACTCAGCGTCTAAGAGAGTTATTTTCTGTCCTCTGCTCTGAAATAAAAGAAATTGAATCCGGCAGTGAGCTTCCTGCAATTGGTGATGTGTGCATTTCTCTCTAAATTCAAAAAGGAAGGCACGTGTTCACCCGAAATGCCCTGCTGAAGTTCAGAAAGGGGTCTGTGAAACAACTAGATTCATGTTTTATTAAAGAAACGGGATTTCCAAAACCGCAGAGCTACGTTTGATACTGTTTGAATATTGCAAAATGGCTTGCGTCAAAAGTCCAATTGGACAAATGAAATTCTAATCATTCTTATATTACAATATGTTTGTGAATTCTGTCATCCAATCTAATTTCACTATATATATATATATATATATATATATTAAAAGTTGTATAAACAAGTGCACACAATTAAAATGGCATATATATTTAGGCAAGGGTCAACTAAATAATAAATGTTGATTTTAACAGAAAGATTGAACTGTGTTCTCAGGACGAGGGTAGATTTAATTTCATTTCAGGCTGGGCCAAGTAGTGCAGTTTTATATAACTGATTCATTAAACTACCTGTAGGTTTGTATAGGCCTCAGGGTAGCACCAATTCTGGGACAGAGGGACAGAATTACAGCGCATTCAATGGATTGTACCAATACCAGTTGTTCAGCTGATTGTTCAAATGTCCCTCTGAAAAAAAAACTTTCACAAGACAAAACTCCATAACCGTTTTGAAAGTTGTAAGTTGTGACAATTACACGACCTTTACCTGACATACCTTTATACCATTGTAAAGGATGCATCTAAAACCACATACTTCCCTACTATATAGTAGGTGAAAAACAGTATGTGACAAATTAAGCATGTCTGAATTCACAGCACTTATAAAAGAGTAAGCAAAAAGTACCTAGATTTCCTGTGAGATTCTGAAGTGTGCATACTCTAAACACTGAGGCCATGGGAGAGGATTCATGGATGGCAGTGAAGCGGCGCAACTGATGCTGGTAGGTCACATGATCTGTCAACATGACAAATATAGTGTGTCCAGATTACATTTACAGCGGGTAAAATAAGTATTGAACACGTCACCATTTTTGACAGTAAAAATATTTCTAAAGGCGCTGTTGACGTGAAATTTTCACCAGATGACGGTAACAACCCAAGTAATCCATACATATAAAGAAAACAAAACAAATAAGTTCAGAAATTAAGTTATGTGTAATAATGGAATGACACAGGGAAAAAGTATTGAACACATGAAGACAGGGAGGTTCAAAAAGGCAAGGAAAGCCAAGACACCAGCTGAAATCTATCAGTAATTAGAACGCAATCATGCCCCTTGTCAGTGGAAATTAATATTAGCTGGTGCAGTCCCAACACCTACAGTTACCAGGATGATGATGAAACAAATTTCAGCAAGACAATGATCCCAAACACAGCCAAGGTAACTCTCAATTGGTTTCAGAAAAAGAAAATGAAGCTGCTAGAATGGCCCAGCCAATCACCTGACTTGAATCCAATAGAAAATAAGAACTAAAGATCAGAGTTGAGGCCAACAGAACCTTCAAGATTTAAAGACTCTGTGGAAGAATGGGCCAAAATCACACAGTTTCTCCATACAGGAGGCGTCTTGAAGCTGTCATTACCAACAAAGGCTTTTGTACAAAGTATTAAAGTTCAATACTTTTTCCCTGTGTCATTCCATTTTATTACACATAACTTAATTTCTGAACTTATTTGTTTTGTTTTATTTGTACCTATGGATTACTTGGGTTGTTACCGACATCTGGTGAAAATTTCATGTCAACAGCACCTTTAGAAATATATTTACTGGGGAAAATGGTGCAATTACATGCATAGTGCACACGTACTTTTTAGCTGTTGCGAAGCAATTATGTTTTCAAAATAAGTAGCCTACTTACTCAAGAGAGTAGCCTATATGTCGTTTATAAGTCTATCCCTTATGCTTCGTTTTCATCTGTTAAATTCGATATGGCGTCTGACATGATAGGCAGGTATTCATCGTGAAAATACTGTGTAGAGTGTGTAGTGTGGCAACATGACCATCTGTTGAAGCACAAAAGGTTAACGTGTGTTCCACGAATAGCATTTTTTCCCCTTCGGCATAAATGTTTAGCCTAATACTTTTTCATTCTTGTGTGTCTATGCAGAAATTAATTCAAAAGTCCTCAAAAACATCGAAATATCTCTTTACTTGGTAGTAAAAAGGTTTATAAATGGGTCTTTTATAATAAAACATATATCGATGAGCCAAGCACAACACGCGTTCTTATGTGTGAGTTGGCAGCACGTAGTTAAATTCAAGTTATTCGTGTTTAATTAATATGTTCTCTAATATAATGTTCTAAATAAGTTGATATGAGCACAGCGAAAGTTCGAAAAGCTGCAAACTTCCTCAGGGACGTACCCTTTGCGGGGGCACGCGGTGTATTCCGCTGTCTCGATCATCCCACGTTCAGGAGGGAGAATACGAGCTACCCGTCTGACACGTGCGTTACGTCTCAGGGTTCCCCAAATCACCTTCCAGAATTGGTCATGAGGACGTAGACTACCGGTTGTACGCATTAGCGTGCTCTCGGCGCACTTAGAGATTTCAAATCGAGTTACACTTGTATTGATTTCAGGAGGCTTATCAATCCTCTGCCGATTTGACTGCTTCCCATTGACGTCTGTCTGAATAACTAAATGCATCTCCTCGAGAATGATTCAGCGATGCGATCCGCAGAGAGCTTGTCGACGTTCTGCGCGTTATATGATTCAAATCGGGTTATTACGACAGCTGAATGGCGGTCGACATTTCTGTCCGTTCTTGCTGGAAAAAGGGCGTCCGCACTGAAACGCTAGACTGTGGTAATCAAAGGGTGAACGGCGCGCGAGGAATCACGACTCACGCGCTCACGCAGGATAATACATATAAATCCAGAATTTATATTTTCATTACACTTTATTCATTATACAGTATGGATATATTTTCATAATAAGTTTAATGAAAATAAAAGCACAATTAAACTGACACGTTATATTGCTGTTCAAGCTGCTCTTAGTATAGGAGAGACTGAGGGGTGCTGTAATACATTGTTTAACCATCTGTAACATAGGTATTTTTGTGCTAAGTGTCTCAAACTTTAATATAATATTTCCATATATATATATATATTTTGATATATATATATATATATATATATTAAAAACATATA
>NW_015663491.1:1285597-1343403 GCF_001515625.1 Sinocyclocheilus rhinocerous
TTATCATACTAATATATATATATATATATATATATATATTAGTATGAAGTACAAAGAGGGCTGTTTTTACCACCTGTAACACTAACTGAAAACATCATAAGATAAGTTCATTTGTGGCACTACATCGAATTCACTTCTTCAACATTACTATTTTGAGCAAAAACTTGTTCATGATTACTATGCCATTCCCCATTCCCCTATTCATTTTAAACATTTTAATTCAAAATGGTAATAAATAGATAAATAAATTACTTAATTAAAATAACATAAAAATAATTTTAAAAAAAAATATTTTTTAATTATAACAAACAAAAAACAAAATTCAAAAGCGCAAAAGACTAAAAACTCTAAAACATAACAGCATGTGTTTGTGTTTCTGCCATAGTTTTGGTACATGTGGCCTATACACGGTCATATTGTGTGCAATCTTGGGTCCAGTAGAAGTACATTGGAAAGTGCTATAACTTGATCAGTCATAATATTTCTATGAAATTTTCTCAAATAGGTGAAAAGGTTGTGTGGATGTTATATATTTGTTGAAACAAGAACCTAATGATTCAGATGATAGTTGTCATTTAAACATCTGAAATTATACATAAAGGTTTTGTGGATGTTATATATTGGTTTAAACAAGGGAACCTGATGATTCAGATGATAGTTCTGTCATTTAACATCCATTAATTTACAAGACAGATGAAATTATACTTTATAGCCTACTTGTATCTTTTTAAACTGATGATGTTAGAGGCTTTCCTGGTCTCCCCTACATCAAAACCAGACCAGTTTTTAATCATCATAAATGTATTTAGATACATTTTCAATCTTGAGAGTTTAACTGGAAGGTTCAGACGAAGGAACAAGGATACACAGTCTATATATAATCATTCTGTGCTCGTCTAACTGAGCATTATGAGAATCCAAACTCTCCTTGGTCTTTATAAATAGCAGCCCCGTTGACAAAATTCCGTCAATGACGTAGTGCACGCGCGTAGTTGAGTAGGTGATGCTTTTTAGTGAATGAGTCCCCCTCCCTCTCCAGCTTACTAGTACTATCAGATCTCTATAAAAAGCCCACGGTAGATGGAAAAGCGCTTGAGAGCTGCTTGTTTCAACCAGGAAAAAGAAGACGTGACGAGTGTAGACAGTGGCCCATATGGAGACACTCGGGCGAGAAAGAACTTCTCATTACGCAGTGGCTACACCGAGACATCCTACTGGAGCGCCAACATCTAATAGACGAGGTACTAGAAAACGGACAGCCGTCAGAAAATCGACTGCATTTGACGAGGACTCCTATATTTCAAGGTAAGAGTGATTTGACACTGTTTGGTTGAAAATGGCACGGTGACAGTCTGTTTGTTCATTTAGAAATGACCTGAAGGTTGCCAAATACCGAAGTCCTAGAAGTTTTTTATTTCCCAGATAATAATTTTTATGCGTGTTTATTAAAAGATGTACGGCATATTGCAGACGACCTGAAACTTGCTGCAGTGTGACTCACTTTTTTCGCACGTGGGCAGCATGAAGACCCTTTAAAGAGAACAGTCTGTTGGACAATGCAGTTGATGCTGAAAAAGCTTGCTTTCACGAGTTAAACTAAGGAATATGATTTAAAAAAAGAGTATGAATTTGTTAAGCTACGATTTGTATTATTATTCATTATACAGCTGCCTCATTGTGCATCAACTTTTCGGGAATGACAGACATATGTTAACATTTTTGGAACGTGTAGCCTATGTATTTATATATCGTGAAAAAAGTCGATTACTGAATATCGTTCTAAGTGAAGCATCTAATGTATAAAGCCATCCCAATCTTCGCTGTAAACTCTCTCGTGAATGTGTGACACTGGGAGATTTCCGAGAGATGACTGTCGTCGTTGTTGCCAGGTCCTGACAGAAAAAAAACATTTCAATATTAATTTAACTTTTAAAGTATTCCGTATAATAGGATCGAAATAAAAAAGTAGTTTTGTAGCAAACGAACGATTTGTTCTGCCGTTCATCTGAAGATGTATTCTAAGCCCAAAAACAGCACATTTCTAAGTGGAAAAACAAGGACTACTTCGCTTATAACAGCTAGACATGGCAACACTCCCGCTCTCCTTTGTTTCCTGTTGATGCGCTTGTACCTCCACTAACCATCGTTTTATTTTTGCCGTTATATTCAACGAAGTGGTTTTTTGTTTTACCTCCCTCATTCCTCCCCTCTTGAGTGTAGGCTATGAATTTCCTTCCTACCTAACGTTTCCGTTCACCTTTTTTTTCTCTACAGATTCTGTGACGTGTATTCAGGCGTTGAAGTCAGGTCTGCGTCACTCTTGCGCACTTTGCAGATGATTCGTAGTCACCTACTGTAACCCTTTAAAGAGACAGCGCGCTCAGCTGCAAACACACACAAGCGACTGCAGCACAATCCTTTTATTTTTCGCGGGGGTGTTAAAGAAGGGAGTGGGCGTCCGTTTTCATTCATTGATGATACTGTTATTCATTCTCTGTAAATTAATGAATGTACAACTGAATTAGCATAGCCAACGATACTAATGACCAATATTTTAAGCTGAAATAAGTACACAAAATTCTTAAAGGAATAGTGCACCCAAAAATGTAAATCCTGTCATTATTTACTCACCCTCATTTTTATTTTATTTTTTAAGCATGTGGAACTCAAAAGCAGATGTTTGGAGCAGAATAACACTTTAATTGTGTCTATGAGGGTGTCAGTTCATTATATTCTGCCTAACTTCTTTTCATTTTAGGGTGAACTATTTCTTTAAGTCACCACCTTGAAGCTTATTTGAGTAGGCTTTACAAGAAAATACCATTTCAGTCTTTCCACTTCAAAATTTCACATTCAATTCAATGTGTTACTTGCCATTTCTTTGTAATTATTTGTGAAATTTCTGAGTGAAAATTGTTTATACACCACATTTTCTTTTAAAGTAATAGTGCATTATGAAGCAAATTTTGAAAAATTTTTTTGATAATAGCTTAATCAGTCATATATTTAACCAAAATGCAGTGAAATATATAGGATTACTATATTAAAAAGTTCATTCATTCGAATAAAGCAGAGTAAAGCTGTGTTTTCAGCACCATGGACAGCGGTTATTACTCTCAAGTCTATATCCTCCTTTCAGAACTACTGTAAATGCATTTAAGCAGTCTAACACTGGGCTGCCAGTAAGAGTCTCACATTCAATTCAATGTGTTACTTGCCATTTCTTTGTAATTATTTGTGAAATTTCTGAGTGAAAATTGTTTATACACCACATTTTCTTTTAAAGTAATAGTGCATTATGAAGCAAATTTTGAAAAAAAATTTTGATAATAGCTTAATCAGTCATATATTTAACCAAAATGCAGTGAAATATATAGGATTACTATATTAAAAAGTTCATTCATTCGAATAAAGCAGAGTAAAGCTGTGTTTTCAGCACCATGGACAGCGGTTATTACTCTCAAGTCTATATCCTCCTTTCAGAACTACTGTAAATGCATTTAAGCAGTCTAACACTGGGCTGCCAGTAAGAGTCACTAAGTATCAGGTAATTTATGGAGAATAAAACATAATCGAAAAAACTTTCAGGAAATGGAACGACTTTCAAGGGGTTCAAGCCTGCATCTACGTCACTGACCCGGCAGTGAGGCTCACGGGAATCAATGTTCCTGAGAACATTCTGCTTGGGCAAACCAATGCCCTTTTTAATGAAATAGCCCCTGTTATGCATCAGATTCATTGCCATATTCAATACGTATCATATAAAAGCAATATCTCATTCATCTAGATACGTTTGTTTGAGTTCTGCTGTGTTTTCTGTAACACTTCTCTTTAATTGCAGTAGCTGTTCTGTCTCTCCATGTGAGCTGAATTCTTCTTGGTGTTGCCCAGCATGAGTCTTTACCAGTATGCCAGCACTTCATGACCTTGGCTCTAGACTGCTTACTGCTTATGGAGTCCAACAGTACAGTAACAGTCTACAGTCATGGCTACTGAAGTCTGGCTCCAGCATCACTAATACAGAAGCGTATCATCTGTATAACTTGGGTTGTGATTGAAAAGGGAAGGCTGTTAAAATGCGCATGCACGCATTCATCAGAAATACTCGCCTTTGACGGCAAACAGTTGTGTATATCTGAGCCTGTATTGGGGGAGTCCTGTGCTATGGAGGCACGGCGTTTCATCGAAACAAGCCAATAGGATCGCACTATTTCCAGTTACCATGCCAACACCCCCTCATCCCTACCTCTGCTGTCTCCATGGTGACCGTGGCTTTAGATTGTTACTGTAGCGTTGGCACGTGGTAACAGTCTACAGCCATGGTCGCCAAGGGGCAGGTGTTATATCGTCAACTGGAAGCATCAGAAATGATTGCGTGAAACCAGAATGCATGTGAAACTGTAACACGGTGAGGATTTTCTAAGAAGCACTTACAGTAGGATTTGATTTTAGAAAGTAGGTCAAAGTCTGAATTTATTTATTTATATATTTTCCTTCTTCTGAAACTCTATTAAAAAACTCTTTTTGCCGATGTGAAAGTAAGCATGTTTTTCTCAGACTGAAGCATCAAAGCTACGTTGTGATTCTTGATTTGAGACCGAAAACTTTATTCTTTGCACAACATACATTAAAAACTTCAATACAGATTGTAATTAAATCATGTACTGTACCAGAATATACAATTATTACTCTCTAATGTTTTCCTGATGATTCAGTTTGTTCCCTGATGGCCAAGTGATTCATTCTAATGTGGAGTGCCAATGACTGCTCCTTTGTTTCCAGACAATTTCCTGTGGAACAGGGAGAAGTTTCAATTAGGATAGAGTGACAGAATATGTTTAATGTGTAACTGATGAAAGCTGTATATTTTATTTTTTACCGATGACATCGCGGTGACATCTGGGACAGCAGGGCAGGTGTTTCAGTCAATTCAGTGAGTAATTAATACATATTAGCAGGGATGTGTTGTTTAAACGTGTTTTGATCTGCAGCAATTTAAAGTGGTGTGCACTAGGATATGGCCCAAATTAAAAAGGAAAATTCATATTCAAGTTTAGCAGTCACATATCGCCCTCTGGAGGAGAGAGTTTGTAGTTGCGGAAAACAATCTGTGGGCCAGTGTTGTGTGGTACCATTGATGTAATAAAATTATATATATATATATATATATATATATATATATACAGAGGACATAGCATAACATATAAATAAAATATATATATATACACCTTGCTACGTGTACTGCGTTAGGCTAACCGAGACTTGTCATTTGCACTTATATATTGTTGCTCTTTTGTTAGTTTTGATTGCTTCTATTGTCCTCATTTGTAAGTCGCTTTGGATAAAAGCGTCTGCTAAATGACTAAATAAATAAATAAATAAAAATATAGATTTAGAAATGTTTATATGAAAATTTGAGTAAATAAAATCTCAACATCCAATAACAATGTCCCCTGTTTTGGTTTTAATATTTTAAATTATGCTAGTTTTTAATAATTAAATATTTTTTAGCCAGGGCTATCTACATTTTAAGCATTTTTTGGATCATGGATCCAAGTTTAAAAAAAAGATTAATGAATCTAAACCATGATGAATTTTATAATTTAGCAGACAACAATAAATAAAGGCACTTCCTACACATAAATTTGGTTTAAAAAATATTTTCTCTATTGTTTTCTAGCTGCTGTAGACATACTCTTGGAACTTACTGAATATTGGTGCCTTTTTTGTATGATAAAATTGTCACATTCCTTAATATTTTATAGCAGTTTTTTTAAATTAATTAAATATTTTTTTTATATTTTTTGCCCAGGGTTATTTACATTTTAAGCAGCTTTGGATCATGGATCCAAGTTTAAAAAATGCATCTAAACCATGTTGATCATTACATATTTTATCATTTAGCAGACAACAATAAATAAAGCCACTTCCTATACATAAATTTGATTTAAAAATAATTAATTAATTTTTTTCTAGCTTCTGAAACTTGTTGCCTTTTGTATGATAAAGCTGTGACGGTCCTAAATATTTTAAATTATGGCATTTTTTTTTTTTTACAAATTAATTAAATAACATATTTTTGCCCAGGGTTATCTAAATTGTTAAGCATTTTTGGATCCAAGCATTATGGGTCTCCATTTGAATTTTTGTTTTATTTATTTATTTATTTTTTCCCGGGTTTAAATGTAATTTTTTTTTTTTAAATAAAATGAATGCAACTAGTCTAAACCATGCTGAGCATTACATTTCATCATTTAGCACACAACAGTAAATAATGGCACTTCCTTGATTTAAAAAAGTTATCTATTCTTCTATGTTTTAACATCTATACTATTAAGTTTACTCTTTACTCTGAAAAGTGTTGCCTCATGTATGCTAAACTTGTGACATTCCTTATTTGTTGCTGAATGATTAAAAGTAAATGTTGATCTTCCAAAACAAAGTGAATACTTTGAAAAAAAAAAAAAAGCGATGAGAGGTCGATAGAGACTCTTTTCCCTACAAGTAAGAGACCATGTGCTGATACTTGAACCTCAGCACATAAACTCTTACTGTTCAGGGCTAAGGGCACCGTGCAGGGACGGACACACACACACACACCCACACACCCACACACACACACTGATTCACAGCCACTCTAAGAATTATTAATTACACATTCAGCCTCTAAAAGAAGATAAACTTGGCAGTGTCAGACCTTGAAACAGAAAAGCTGAAAAAATTATGTAAGACACAATCAGCAACATGTTTTTCCCTAATAAAAGTTTAAATTCTGTATTTTAAAAAAATCTGATTTTAAAGTTTTTTTTTAGATCAATAAATTCTATCCATTTTAAAAGGACAAAGACAAATTGACAAGATACATTAAAAGCAGTGATTAGAAATGTAAAGTATCGTCTGTGTTTTATCAGTTCCACTTCTACCTGACCCAAACTTGCCCCTGTAACAACTAGACGCACAAGAAGGAACAGCCAAACCACAAGAATTTGAAGGTTTTTGTCCAGAACAAAGCATTTCCTCTTCACCAAAACCTTGTAGGTCTTACCAATGATAACACAGAGAGTTCCTGCAGCTCAGAAAGAAAGAAAGATAGAAAGAAGACATGAGTTTGGGAAGTTGAGAAGTCAGGAAACGAACTTTGGCTTATGATACGCACTGTCCACATAAACAGGAAAACCATGAAGTGGCAGGACCGTGTGTTTGGATCAGGCTGGAAATAAATAATAAGTAACTCAAACCACACTCGGCTGGATGAATTCCTGAATCCCTGGTTATAAAACACAGCCTGACCCTCTAAAAGAAAAAAAGCCAACATAGTAACAAAACAATCCCTCATCATCTCCTCACTTCAGAACATTAAACAGTTTTCAATGGAAAAATTCTTCGTTCGTCATCCTGTCTTACTCTTGTTTGTAAATATGGACCATGTGCTTTATCACTCTGACATCAGAGTGACATCATAGTTATTCTTTAGGTTAAATAACCTCCTTGGGAAACTCCCTCCACCTGCTTTGTCACTGCTGAGATCTGATTGGTCAGTTCGGCCACACCAGCAAAACGGTGTCTTCGCAGTGACCTCTTCACCACAACTAAATTTCCTGGAATTAACCTTCACCTGCTCTTCTGGGAAACCTCATATGTACCTTTCAGTCTTCTTCAAAAAGGTTTTTGATCCACTCTAAAGCAACATTTCAGTCAGATTCATCGTATTATAATGGCTTAAGCTAGCCTGTGAATAAATGCATATACATAAGCATATACAAATACGTATATATATATATATATATATATAACACACACAAACACAACACAAATAATATTAATGAAATGAAACCATGTTTGTCTGTACGATACAATACATACATGACTCCAACATGTGACAAACTAGATACCCAAAATCATCACTGCTCCAAACGTATCACTCCTCCAAATTCTCCCATAAAGATGTAGATTTCCAGTATGAAAGCAAAAATAAATGCAAAAGTCCAGAAATAGTGTGATATAGTCCATTAAATCAGATTTCAGGATGAGAGAACACAAAAGATTGTTTAACGGCGCAGGATGAATCTACCGAGTCCTACTACTCTTATAAAAACATGTTGTAGCTCCGCCCACATTCTCAAAACCACACCTTCCTCATTCCTAAGAAAAAAACACCTCCTGTTACTTTTAACACAGGTTGCTGGCATCATCCTGCCTTCTACTATAGCCCAGCAGAGTCACAATATAGCCTGATACACCACTCACGTCTATCTTTTGCAGACATTTCTTACACAACTCTCCCTCTCACCCCTGACCACTGCTGTTGTGTAAGACCATGGATTCCTGAGGCCGGGAGTCACGGAGCTGTTGTAAAACTTACTGGCAAGAGGGAGTTTCTGTGTTTCTCCTCTTCTCTTGTCTTCCATTTATCAAAACCATGTGTTTGAGTGGAGAAAGAGACACGTGGCACTGAGAAGGAAAGAACAGAAAGACAAAAAGAGAGGGGAAAAACAAACGAAGGGGGAAAAAGCTGTAACATGTAATCATTGACTTGGTATTGTAGCAAAATGTGTTAATAATGAAAACGTTTACGCATATTTATATAGAATATTTATAATAATTATATAAAACTAAAGGATGAAATGATGACAGAAAAATGCCAGAAAGGAGGAAAAAAAGACAAAGGAGGAGATAGATCTCACATAGAAAAATAAATGGAAAAAAATTGCATTTACTTTTGGTTCCCCCTGAGAAACTCTGTATTTGCTCGCACATAATTTGAGAGAATGCAAAAGGTTTGCGAGCGAATGTGAAGTTTCACAGTGGAATGCAAAAATTTTGTGAAGTTTTTTGAGCAAATGCAAAAAAAAAGGAAATATAATTTTTCCTCCTATCTGATCTCATCCGAGCATTTCACTCAGAATCACCTTATCTCAATGGATTTAGCTAGCATAGTATACTTTTTTTCCTGTGTGAAAAGTTTCTCAGGGGAAAGCAAAAGCATTGAGATATAATATTTCCTAATCCCTCTATCACCATGTCCCTTTAGGGGCTCTGTAAAAACCTTTTCATAGATTGTTTATTCTAGTAAACAAACTCTAGCAAACAAACTGGACCAGAAAAATACAGATTTTAAGCAGAGAGAAGCTGCACTACGATTACTTGCACAGAAAATAGTTGCCTCGGGGCCTTTTCAAGATGGCCACAGAGTGAAGTGATTTGTCTTAAAGGGACTTTGACAAAGTGCACAATGAAACCACAAACGTGTCGCAATAAAGTAAACAGGGTGAATTTTGAGTTTTTGTTAACTTTATTTAATATACATATAGTAGATACAGTGCAAACTGCTTATAAAATAAATCACAGCCTAATGTCTGAGCTGTTGAACAGAGCTGTTTTATTACTATTTACAAGAATAAGAGAGGGATGGAGCCAGGGAGAGTGGGGAAAAAAGTGAGAGATCAGGTCATTTAAAGGCGAGGGAAGGTGCAGGGACGGTCTGGCTACATTGGAAAGAATGAGTGAGACTAGAGGAGTGCTTCCCACAAACATCTGGAAATCATCACGAATGCAATCCTGGGCCGCCAAACTGAGAACACAGAGTTCCCAATCTGCCTGTGAGCGTGCACAAACACACACACAAGACACTGACAGAGAAATCAAAATGATAAACAGCTGCAGGGGAAAGACACTCACTAACGCCCCCACTGGAAACTGAAGGTACTGCAGTTGTCAGCACTAAACTCAAATTACTCAGAAAATCCGAAAATCCACCCCACATGAATTACATCAAGTTCATCCCCCAGAACAGTATTCCAACAACCTAAGGACATAACAGCTCCACTAACACACTTTTTTTGTATACAATAATTAATATAAGCACTTTTATATATTATATCAACATCATGCTAACACGTTAAAATGTATCAAATGCAATACACCAGGCTTTTGATGAACGTTTATGTGTATTTATGTCATCACTGTATTGCATTGCATTTTATGTTTTGACTCCAGCAATATAAACTACAGTCTTGATCATAAAACTAAGCATTTAATATCATCTTACTAAGACATAGTATTGGTAGATATAGTGACAACTGGAGTTTAAATGCATTTTAAATTAGTCTGCTTATGCTGTTATAAAAATATTATTTATTTACATTACAAGCTATTAGAACTTCAGCATTATTTTGGCCATATAAATATCAGCAACTGCATCAAATAGCATATTTTTTGCTCATTTTGGGCCTCTGAATAATAAAAGATGTTTTCAAGTATAAGCTCCATACTCACCTATATCATACTATCTAAGCAATAAAAGCATGATGTATCAAATATGATACTCTACAAAAACTTTCAACTTTTTTTTTGTCTAAAGGTTCAAAAACTTTGTACTTAAAAAGGCAATTCTGTAAATTGTTTTTTTACAATTCTATTTAATAAACTCCGAGTACAAATATATTATATTCAATGTTATATTTAATATATAATCATATATTACATTTACATTTAGCAGATGCTTTTATCCAAAGCGACTTACAAATGAGGACAATAGAAGCTATAATAACCAACAAAAGAGCAATAATATGCAAGTGCTGTGACAAGTCTTGATTAGTCTAATGCAGTAGCAGTTTAAAATAAAAATAAAAAAATAAAAAGTAAACAAGTAGATAGAATAGAAAAATAATGGCGAACGCTAGCGTTAGAGGGTCATTAAAAAAAAAATACTAAGAAAAGTCGAAAGAATATAAAAAGAATAGAGTACGCTAGTGTTAGAGTGTCAATTTTGTTTTAAATAAAAAGAAAAGCCAAAATAGAAAAAGAATAGAGAATGCTAGTGTTAGAGGGCCATTTTTCGTAATAAATGAAAACAAGTAAATAGAATAGAAAAAGAACAGACAACTCTAGGGTCATTTTTTTTAATAAAAAAGAAAAACAAGTAGTTAGAATAGAAATAGAATAGAGAGTAGTTAATAGAAATAGAATAGGTAGGTATTTAATTAATATTATTTTCTTTGGCAAACAACACCATGCTACAGAGCCTAGCTTGTTTTGAACCCCAAAATATTCTTCAAATAGACTCCGCACTGCAAACTTGTGAAAGTTTTTATTCAAGTAACCATTTCCCTGAGGACAGTGTAAAACATCTTTTTATTGACCGTTCAATTTCCAAGGCTTTTATAATGTAGCAATATTTCAAGTAGTACATTTAATGTAGACCTGATTTATTCCAGGAACTCTCAGCTACTCTTTTATCATCTCACTGAAACTTCTTGAGGAAGTCTTGGTATGTCTGCCTGTGCGAAGATGCCGCTGGAACAAAGTGTCCATCGGGATGAATGAGGATTTGAGCTCCATCAAACGCTGGCAGCAGATCTCGGCTCATCTCCTCTGGAATTACACGGTCTTCCTGTCCAAACACATGCAGAGAAGGGATTGTTATCGCCGGCACTTCGTAAACGCGCCGATGCTGGGAACAGACACTGCGGAATCCGGCGACCAGGATGGCAAAGCGGAAATTAAAAGCAGGCTGTAGCTTTTGTTCTTGCAGGGCACACAGCATAGCCACCAGGGCAGCACCTTGACTAAAGCCCAGGATGCCATCGAAGGGGCCAAGATCCTTCACTGCAGTTTTCACAGTCTCTACACTCTCTTCCAGACCCAGGCTGCTCTCACACTCCTGCTGAGCGTTAAAACTTCGTGCCTGGACATCAGAGAACCACCAGCCCCTCTGGTCCTCATCACCACCACTGGCCGTCTTCTCAGGCTCCCGATTGGCTGATTGCATTGAAAAAGTAGTAAGATCATCAGAGTGAAAGACTAAAAAATGTGACCCTGGACCACAAAAGCAGTTGGTAGCATGGGTATATTTGTAGTAATAGCCAAAAATACATTGTAAGGGTCAAAATTATAGATTTTTCTTTTATGCCAAAAATCATTAGGATATTAAGTAAAGATCATGTTCCATGAAGATATTTTGTTAATTTCTTACCGTAAATAGGCCTATATCAATTTTAATTTTTGATTAGAAATATGCATTGGTTTTAAAGGTGATTTTCTCAATATTTTGATTTTTTTTGCACTCTCAGATTCCAGATTTTCAAATAGTTGTATCTCTGCCAAATATGGTCCTATCCTAACAAACCATACATCAATGAAATACTAATTTATTCAGCTTTCAGATGATGTATAAATATCAATTTCACAAAATTTACCCTTTTGATTGGTTTTGTGGTCCAGGGTCACAAATGACACTAATGTATGAAATAGGTTTATAAGTTTGAATGTACTTATGATACTAGGCAACCCACAAGGTTTTGAGGTATTGCAAACATTATCAGTTTTAAACTCACCTTGGTTTTGAATTGCAGGAACGTGGTGTGGTGCACTAATATACACCAGCTCCACTTGTTTCTTTAATATTTTGCGTAATGCTCCTGTCTTCTCTCTAAAAGAGCTCCCATTCTGTCGATAACCATGAATACAGAGAATTCGAAGAGGAACTGCAGCTTTACACATTATTAATAATCTATCACAGCTGTAATTTTCGAGCTATTCTCCAAACTCGAATCAAGACACTACTGCTAAAGCGCAACACACACACACAAGCAAACAGACAAGTTGACGTAACACTACAGTTATATTGTGCTGTGCTGTTTTAATAATTAAAAGAACATACGAAATGCTAAAAATATACTAAACTTGACATGTTGCCTTCTTGTGCGACTGGTTTGTTACCGTGTTGAAACATAACGAATCAAGAGTTCCGCCCAGGCGAATATTATCTGCAAATTGTTTACAAAACTCCCAGAATACAAGCTAACACTAATGCTAATTTATAACATGATGTTTTTGATCTTTAAAAGTTTCATAAATCTCCAGGTGTGCGTTCCATAAATTGTACATGATCGTTTCCCACAAGTAGAAACAGAAATGTACTTCCCAATTTAAACGCCAGGGGGCAAGCGTTCCCTGTAGAAATGTGCGGTGTTCTCAGTGCCTCTTAAACGTTAGCCTCTCATAAGAAAACAAATGTCTCTTAAAAATGATTGCAACAAAGTGTTTTACCCATTAAATTTAATTCTCAATAAATGCATTATTTCAAGGCTCTCTATGCATTGAGCATAATAGGAGCCCATTGACAGCAGACAGTGACAAAAGCAGACATAAAAAAGTTATCTTTAAATCAAAATTTGTCTAAACAGGAAAGTATCGCTGCATTTAATTAGAAAAAATGGTGTATGAATACAAATGCTATCATTTCTGAATAATTAAAGCAATGAAAGAGACAATACATAATTTCTACGCATTTTTTCAATTCTGCAAAATGATTTGGGATTCTGTGTTTCCCATATCACCAAATGTTTGTATAAGAAGAAATAAAAAACAAAAAACATGCCTGCAAGCTTTCAAAGAATGCAAATGACCGCTCAAAAAGTTTAACATAAATCTGTATGCATTCAATATTTCATGCTATCCTGGAGGGGAAAGTTCTTAATTTGGTTAGATGATTATATCTCTCTGTTGATCTCAGTGAGTTTTCTGGATGATTGTGCCTCCTGAGCACTTGACAATTAATCTAAAAATGAGCAGGAACCCTGGAGGCCTGATGCCTCTAATACTTATAAGTGTATATATACTCTTATGCACCATAAAGTTTATCGATAGATAGATAGATAGATTGTTTCTTACCAAGTACATAAACATGATCTTTTCCATAAATGTTTATTATTTGTTTGTGAGTGCATCTCATCCTTGAAATGAATGAATATTTCTTCCATGTGCTGTGGAGAACGCAGGCAGCAGAAACCAGCACCAAGCATATGCTTCAAGCTATAATTAAGGGAGGTTTTCTGGCAATCCAGCATGTTAACAAATGAATATCTGTACGAGAAAAAGAGGTTTAATTAATGAGAGTCTCTCTGTCTAATTTAATGTCTTGTCTGTGCATATTGAGTATATGCTAACCAAATTCCCAGCCGTTCCCTACGGACACTCTATACCTCACTCTCCGCATTAACAGATTTACTTAAACACATCCAAAGCTATTTTCCCAGTGCGAAGAATTTCAATGCACATTAAATGCTTCGATGTGCTCCTTCAAGGGACTTCCTGCATCAACCAACATCTCGTTTGCACCCGTTCATTACCTTTTAGTTTCTCTGTCCTCTGTCTGAACTGCTGTTCTCTTTAATATTCACCATGATCAACCAGTGAGATGAGTCACAAATGAGACCAAATAAATAAAACAGGCCCTTAGGCCAACCTTCTTTATTGTTTATCCATAATATTGCTTTCTTCAGTGAAAAAGTTGTCTCTTCTGAATCAGGAGAGAAATATGCACAGATCTAGCACCGTTTACAAGCAAAACAGTCGAAAGCTGTTCTAAACAAACATGTCACTTTTTCAATGAAGGATGCATTATTATGGACTCATATTTTGGCCAGAAGCGACAGGTTAAAGTTTAAAATCCAATAGCGCATGCCTAAATGACACACATGTGAACTTTAAATAGCTTTGAATATCACATATCATGATACTCCACTCATATCAAGTTATAAACTGTCCATTCCCTTACAATATTGACACATTAATGCAGTTAAAGTGCATTATAAGAAATGTAGGAATATCATATATCACGTAATGTGTCAGTAGAGATAAAGGCTCTATAGAGTAGGACATTATGGAACTGCATGCAGCAAAGGAAAGTATAAACAACAGATTGTATTAATATCCCAGTTCCTATATCATAGATCATAACCAGCAAATCTGTCATTTGTATGTTGTTGTAACTGCATAAGCGCACAGCAATCACAAAGCCTCTTTTTATCATCAACCGAAGTCATATCATCTCTGAGCTTTAAAGCATGGATGCAATCTCTTTCAGCAGGCAGCATGCTACCTGTAATACTCTGCTCACAAAAAGCTGGGATTTGCTTCTGCTTCTTGCTTGTTTGCATTGTAGCCATCATTGTGGGTGGGATGTGCTGATTCCCATTCCCTGCAGCTATTCTGACAAAATATTTATGCCTCTGCTGAGTGACCTCTGTGTTTGCTTCATACCAGCTCAGTTCAGAAAGCTTTAGTGCAGCTTATCAGTAGCATTTCACACAATGAAATTTGGACAATTTGTGCCACAGACCATCGATAAACATAATAAAAGCATTCAGACCACATCATTGTGGTTTTCTGTTGTAAGTGCATTACCGTAAATGTGTTTCCTGTTTTACTGTCTGTAATAATCAATAGCATGCCACAAATGTCCATAGAGTTTACCCATAAATGAACTATTTAAAGCAACTAGTTTTGGAGTTACATCTTGCTGTTTTCTTTTTCTTTTTTTTAATATTATTATTATTATTTCTGCCATGGACTAAAAATAAAGATAATAGCATCTTTTTATCTCACAATTCTGACATTTTTCCCCATTTCTTTAAATTCTAAATTTGCAATTCTGTTTTCACCACATAATAAAAAAAATAAAAAAGGTAATTGTTACTTTATCTTATAATTCTGACTTTTCTTCTCTCTTGGGAATCTATATCTCACAACTAAAATTTGTGAGTTTATATTTCGCAATTCAGAAAAAGTCTGAATTGTGAGATATAAACTCAGAATAGTGAGAAAAAGAGTCAGAATTGTGAGATAAAAATTACATTTAAAATGTTTTTTTTTTCTCCCATGTCCCAAAACTGCCATAATTCGTTTAGCTTAAATATTATTTATACATTTATAAATACTATTTCAATTTACTATTACTTATAAATACTATTTCTATTTACTATTTCAATTTTCACACCAAAATGAAAACTGCATCATTTACTCACCCTTGTGTCGTTTCAAACCCAGCATGACCTTTTTTCCTCTCTGGGACACAAAAGGAAAAATAAATGATGCATTTGTACTGGTACATAACAAATCATTCTGAACTGATTCATTGATTCACAGATCATTAGACATATTTTAATAGATCGACTGATTCATCAAAAAAGATTTAATTTAAAAGAACATACAATAACCAATAATATGTATGCAGATAACTCCCTGCTTGAGCATTTGAATAGTGTGACTCTTGTCTGAATACATGGCAAGTGTGTTACACTGATAATTAGGACCATTTTAAAGTCTTCCCAGAGGACATGGCAATTAGCGCTAACCATTACATGGCTATTTATAGTGTAATATTCTGTCTGCATTAAAGAATGGCAGCGAAACTGGCAGTAAAGAAGAAAGGTGAAAAGGTTAAATGAATGAGATCTTTTTTGTTTTTATGACAGCGCAATCCAGAGAGGGCAAAGACGGGTCAGAATGGATAAATGATCAATTTCGCAAGTAATTTTATCTGAGGTTTCTCTTCGTGAGCTTCGCTTATGTTCCAGAACGTTATGTGGCCGTGAAACTGTAATGTGAGAGACAGTAAAGATCAGAATCATTGAACTGATTGAATGTTCAGACGTGTGAACAGAAGAGCAGAAATGGGCTTGTCTTGATCCAGGATCAATTTGGTCGACTAACTAGAAATGGATTCAGTGGCTTAAATTTAGTCTTTCATCTCGGCTCGGGTCCCTACCTGAATTTAGTACATGCAAAGATCTTACCAGTGTGACATTTAGCCGAGAGCAATATTGGAGCACAAACAACCTAGAGACTTTAAAGTCAACATTAGGGATGCATGATATTAAAATTCCCGCTACAAAGCTAATAATTATCAAGTATATGAGAGGAAATGACCATGAACATGAACAATTAAACATCAGTTAAATAAAATCAGTTTTTATCAGAGATTGTAGTTAGCTTTATTAATTTTGTTGTGTGTTTTTGTAATTGTTTTATGTAAAAATATATAGTTTATAGTTATTTTTATTACAGTTTTAGTTTATTTTAGTACATCAAGTGAGCAGGTGTCAGATATCCGGAGGTCAATAGATGTGAAATGTTCTGCGATGAAGAGACGTTGAACTTGCAATCAAAATCCAGTTCTCTCCTACTGCTGCGGCGTGAGCATGTGCCCACTTACACACACACCAACACACGTTTCTTCCCTCTCATCAACTTCATCTGCATACATGAACACAGACAGTCTGGACTGACTGTCACTTCCCATTAGGATCAGTCTCTCTCCCTCTCTGCCCTCTCTTTACGTTCACACCTGGCCAAAAGATCTCACTGCTGGCACCTCTGGATAAAACCTCACTTATAAGTTGTACCATTACTTATTATAATAGCTTATTTGATATTAATAAGTCTCTTTATCAATGCTGGTACAACCTTTCTGACTGGAATTAACATAATTTTTGACCATATACCCAAAGGACACGCAGGACTTGAAAGCAATTTCAGTCCATTTCGGTTATTGGACAATATTCAATATTCATTTGATTGGTTATAGGACAATATTCAAGAATTGTTTTATTTATCAATAATAAAAATAATAATAACAACAATAAATCATGCTTATGATTTAATATAAATTATAATAATAATTATTTAAAAACAATTACATGGAATTTTATATCAGATATATTAGGGTCAGTAAGGCTAATGCAATGATGCATTAAAGTGATCCAAAGTGAAAGTTAAGACATTCCAATTTTTTTGGAATTATTAAGCTGCACAACTGTTTTTAACATTGATAAAAATACGAAATATTTCTTGAGCAGCAAATCAGCATATTAGAATGATTCCTGAAGGATCATGTGACACAGAAGACTGGAGTAATGATGCTGAAAATTCAGCTTTGCTGTCACTGAAGTATATTACATTTTAAAATATACCCAAACAGAAAACCGTGTTTGATCTGAAATGTATTCAGATTTTTTTAAAAATCGTCAACTTTAATATTGACAAATTATATGAGGGATCGAAAGCACACATAAATGATTTCATATTTCCAAAGTGCAGCTGAGAACACAAATGTGCTACAATGTATGAGCCTTAAATGAAGAGAAATATGCCGAACATATGTCAGAGAGTTTCCAAGACCCCAGACTTCTGAAATATGAACATTTAAGTGGATGACTAGGGGTGCATAACTAATTCACATGCACTTAGCTGAGCAAAAAAAAAAAAAAAAAAAAAAATTCTGAAAAAAGAGAAGTTCAATGAGGTTTAATGATGGCCTGCCAGAATGAGGACTGACATTTTTCTTTACTGAATAATTTTGTTTGTAGGGATAATTCAATGTTTATGTCCAAATACTTGAATTATTTAAGGAAGTGGAATCTTCATTAATATATTATTGTATATGCCTTAGTGCGGACAAGCTAGGAGAAGTAAAGGAGAGAGAGAGAGCGAGTGGGGTTTGATTATTGACAGTGCAGTTGTTAATACACAGAGAAAGAGAGTGTGAGACAGCGATCAGAAAGGCAATAAATACTTTTATCTCTGTTTATTTTCTCTCACAAGACAGAGTAAAGTATCCTTACTTGACTCTCCTCAACTGCAGTGACTGCATTCATCTCATACCGGACAACACTGAGCTTTTCTGGGAAAACAGAGAGGCGGATCAGAAAAGAGAGAATAAGTTAGGCGCATTTTCAAATGCCAGGAAGAAAATAAGAGGAGGAGAGAAAGAGCAACTGGGTTGTGAGATGTAACAAATGAGGAATTTGGCCTACAGGCAGATAAATAGATGAAGGAGGGATGGGATGCAAGAAAAAAAAAGCTCATGTGTACCGTATTCCGACCAGCTGCGACCAACTGCTTGGTTTCCATGTCAGCTTCATTTGTTTGGTAGCCCCGCCCACAGTGAAATTTTTATTGGTTGATCTGCTCCATCACCTATAAAGCACAAGATGCAATATTAGCTGTCATATAGTTAATAATCTCCACTGGCCTGTAATCAATACGCTTGTACAGTATGATCGATCTCTCAGTCAATGCTGAGGAGAATAAGGTAAGTGCATCTATCTGCCCTTCATTATGTTCTTTTATTTCCTTTGTAGGAGGTAGGAAAGATATAATTAACAGATTGACCACAAAACCATGTTATAGTTTCTCCTGCACACTGCATGCAAAACATCACACAGTTTTAAATAGAAACAGAGGCAGAATCACGAGATTCCCCAATGACTCTTGCTGAAGCGTTCAAGTCAATACGTAGCTACAAGTTCATATTTTAGTTAGGAAATTTGTTGCATTTGCATAATCAATCACACCAACCTCTACACTCTCCATACAAACTCTCAAAGCAGAATATTAAAATTTCCTACTCTCTTTTCACGTGTAAAATTGATCCAGAAGTTTCTTTTGGCACAGTGAGCTTAAGAGCAGAGGAAGTAGAGAATGTAATTTGCTGTACCATCTGCTCTGCTGTATGTTTATGTGGGGTGTAACTGAGTGTTAACAGGAACAGGACAGATGCTACACTTAGGAGTAAACAAGAATAAACAAGACTAGTCATAAAAAAGACGTGTCAAGGTTTACGCTTTATCACGCAATTAATTAAAAATCCGTATTTTGCTGTTATTTTTTTAAACTGTTAACTTTTGTCAATTTGACATAGTTTCATTCTGTTGTGTGAACAGCGCGAGATGCGATGCACTTGACAGCTCAGGTGCCTCATGCACACAAAAGGCCTTAGCCGTTTATCAGTACAGGATAGAAGAAAACCCTCTTATATGAATAATTTATTTAATGTTTAACAAAAGTAAATTCTTTCATTGTATGGTGATTCGAAAGAAAGTTTTCGACTTTCAAAGCTCAACAAAGATCTATGATAATTTCAATAATAAATTAAAATGAATCACAAATTATATTTAATAAACAAATTCTCGCAAAAGTTGTGTTCAAACAGATTCTTTAATGGCTTTTCTTTCTTTTCATTTTTTTTTTTAGAGGCGGTATGAATGCAGGACTGGCTTACCTCACAACAATGGTAGCCTAGGCCTAAACAAACAAACAAAAATAGTGGTAACATTTTCATTCATCCATTTTTTTAAATGTACTTACAAAACTCGTAATGCGTATCTTTCTCTACAAACGTCCTGTCAGTGACTTCACCGATTTACATCCCACAGCTGTTTGTGTTTGATTCATTAAATGGAATCGGCTCATTAGAGTCTTTCATTCGAGAACCGGACTACACTGGTCGCGCTGTATATTTTTGATTCAATAAAAAAGAATCGGCTCATAAGAATCACTCGTTCGTGAGTCACACTACACTGCTGCGAAGAACTGTACATTTGAGATTCCCTAAAAAAAGCACCCGGCTATAGGCTCCTTAATGACGTTAACTGTCGAATTCGGCAATTTTGTGGCGTCAGTGAATAATTATAGCGCAGGAAAAAGCTTTGAAGAATGTACGTGCAAGAACCATAAACGCAAGCTGCGTCATTCCGGTATTATTTTTTATCCTAATCTTTATACATACGTTTATATGCTGTGAAGATTAGCATTGAATTCAGTGCATATAAATACATTTTTTTTATAAGAATAAATAGAATCTGTCGGTTTTTGTGCAAGTGAGACTCATAAATACACATATGCCTATTTAGTTTAACTTGTTAAAAAAGCTGAACGTGTTAACTGTGGAAGAAATGTGAATGTTTTAATCAACAGCAGCCCTCGTTACAATTCAAGCATTCTAGAGGTGTTTATCATGTGTGAAGCTCAGCCCAGAGTTGAGTTTTGTAAGATTCACAATGTATAGACAGCTCAATACATCACCTCTGCCAAAAAAAACACTGTTTGCGAAAGACAGCTCTACTTCAGATGACTAATTCAAAGTGAACTTCTCAGCAGAGACAAGAAAAATCAACAAAATGACAGAGTTATTTTATATCAAACGTTTGAGGAAGTGATGCAAAGAGCTGAACAGAGAAGTGAAGATGGAATCGAAAAGAAGAAAGGTGGAGGAAGTGAAAAGTGAACAGTAATGTAGCCTATCTGGGCCGCTGCATTCAAGTGTGATGGGAACGCTGCTGTCAGTGTGATTTATGAAAATAGAACATGTATATATTATAATGACCATTCTGTGTGTGTGTGGGAAAGAGAGCATTTGAAAGAGGGATAGAGAGTACATTTTCACATGACACAGCCTACATAAGTAGACAACAAGGTTGCATCGAAATCTAATAAGACCTTTCCTGACCTCATCCTACATTCTTCCATGACGGATTCCCTTTGGACAGAAATCATGGAGTTGTATTTGGCTTCAATCATTATGAAATAGCAAAAACTCTCTTTGATCAAAAGTACTGTTTCATACTTTATAAAACATCTTAGTGTTAAGAATTTATTATCATGTCAAGGCCAAAAACACATCTGCTCAGTGACTAGCAGTGAACCATTTCAGAGTTTCCTTAAATGGTCTAAAAGTAAATGACTATAAAGCAAAGTACAAGAAGGAAAGGATAAACAAATGAAAGCGATAACCTTGACGAGAGATGTGTGATTGCGCTATTTATATTTAGTCTATTTATACATCACTGTTGCACACCCAAACACACACAGTGTCACAGCTGTCTGAGACAGCGAATGTAATTACACCGAATTAAACCGAGCACATTGATCAGAAGGCATTTAATGTCAAGACTTTGTTCGGCTACTGCACAGACTCCAATATCTTGTCTTAGCATACTGGAGTGTAAACACCCATCAGAACAGACTCCTGCCAACTCTTTGATTTCACAAAATTGCACAGCTTGCTGAGGAGCTATTTCTATTACTTTTCTAAATGATTGGACTGACATTTGTTTTTGCCTGGCAGACAATAAAACAGAGTACAAAATATAAACTTGCATTGAAGGAGGATCCTAGATATATTAATGTGCCAAAATACCAAACAGAAATGGTGTTTTTTTTGTGTTTTTTTTAACTTGGGCCAGTAAAAAACCACACAGGACTTTCTAGCACCCACATACTAACATTCTAATAATCACTCAGAACAAGTTAGCAATTACAGCACAAGCCTAGTAACTAACAAAACATCCAAGCAACCACATAGCAATAACAATCACTTAAAACATATTTGCAACTGCATAGCAATGTCTTTGCAACCACCTAGCAACCATTTAGCGTGAGTGGTAAGAACGTTCTTTTTGAAATGTAAAAATCAAAACTTGGGCCAGTAAAAAACCACACAGGACTTTCTAGCACCCACATACTAACATTCTAATAATCACTCAGAACAAGTTGGCAATTACAGCACAAGCCTAGTAACTAACAAAACATCCAAGCAACCACATAGCAATAACAATCACTTAAAACATATTTGCAACTGCATAGCAATGTCTTTGCAACCACCTAGCAACCATTTAGCGTGAGTGGTAAGAACGTTCTTTTTGAAATGTAAAAATCAAGTTTGAATCTATATAGTAGCCTACACTATTTTATGGAAGCCCGTTTCCACCACTAAATATAAAATTAAAAAGGTAATTTTATCTCACAATCTTTTTTCTTGCAATTGCGAGTTTACATCTCACAATTCTAAATTCGTTTCTCAGAATTGTGTGTTGATATAATCTCGCAATTTCGCAATTCTGACATTTTTCTCGCTATTGTGTTTTAATCCCACAATTCTGACATTTTTCTCATAATTCTGAGATATAAACCCGCAGTTGCGAGTTATATAGTCCAATTCAGTGGAAAAAAATATTATTTTCTTAAAATTGAGAGTTTATATCTCACAGTTCTGACTTTATAATTCAGTTTCTGACCTTCTGACTCCCAATTCTGACCTTATAAGACGCAATTGCGACTATTGCATCAGAATTGTGAGATGTAAATTCGCAATTACCTTTTTTTATTTTTATTCAGTGGCGGAAACAAGTTTCCATTCTATTTAGGCAAAACTATACTTAGATTCTCCATTTGGTGCTAAATGTCATCATCAGAAAGACTGATGCAGATGGTGTGAGTGCTGCCCAATTTGACCTAGTCCAAAAAAAAAAGCAAAATGGCAATAAAAACTACAGAACATGAAGTTACAGCAATAATGGATGTGCACTTTCACAAGTGTACACCCATTAGAACTGCTCAAGCTTGAGTTTGGATATCTGGAGAACTCTGGAGGAAAAACACGCTACTAAATACATGTAATTTCTCAGAGATGCAGATCACCAATGTCACTATTAACAATCCAACAGGGGGCTAAACACATAAACAAGCATTAAAATAAGACAAAACAACTAAAGTTTAAGGGATATCTTATTTTTATTCACCTCCTCAGTTGTTTTTCTTTGAAGAATCTTGGTTCCCATCTAGACAACCCAGGATATATTAGGTAGTGTGATTTCTACACTTTCTACACCCTAAAGTTAAAAATTTATAAAATCTTATAACTGCACGTTCATTATCCTCAATCCTTATCCAGTAAATCAGGAACAAGTGGAAAAGTCATGGGGCCTTTCAAATATTGCCTACTGTTGATAATGGTGGTTAAAGATCAATCTGGTTCTTCAAATGAACATGATTTCTTGATAAAGACAAAGTGATGCAAGGAACCACTGAATAACCTTCTCATCCAGTCTGTAGTGATTCAAATCCCAGTTCAGACACTTCTTTTTCCGCACTTCTGCTCTCCATCGACGCAGCCCATATGGTGATAAGTGTGTCAACTGGGCTTGTGCCGGTGGAAGGCAACAAAGAAATGGGACACGCGATCCTTCTCAGTCCAGCCCTCGGTGCCTGCTGTTGAGTTTTGGGTCGTGAGCTGGCCGCCGTCCCTTCACACACATGGTGGGCTGTGGGGTGAATCAGAAATTCACACGGTCACAGAGCTTCCAGCAAACAAACCAGCTGACTAAACACTCACACACGGTCACGGTATCAGTGCAACCGCCTGAGGGCCAGAAATGCTACGGATGGAAAGAAGGTATGACAGGGTCACAAAGCAAGAGAGAGAGAACTTTTTCGCATATTAAAGGTATGTGAGACTTTCTGAGGGGTTCTTTAAAATAGCATATTACCACACTATGTATAGCCACAGCATGTGAATGCACAGTATGCGTGGAATGACCTTCTACATTTGCTACAATGTACACACAATCAGAACACTCTAAGTGGGATATTGTATCCAATAATGAAATGCAATTAACCACTACTCACTCAGTGGCTTAACAGACAGCATTTTGGTTTGAAGACACCTATAGAAACTAGCTTTCAAGACATCTGTCTGGTATGAATAATTTTCAAGGTTTATGACATGTGTGACGAATAAACCAGATACAATGTCCATTTGCTTCTTGACTCATAATTTGATTGGATTGCCAGAAACATTTTACTTAAAGTTAAACTAAAATGCAACTGGATGAGAATATGCCTACACTAGAAATTCACTGCAAACATAATGTGAAGAGAATACAAGACACAATAAAATCACAGATGTATAGGCTAATTATTATTATGACCACAGCTATCTTTCTGAGAGTGAGTCTGTGTGTGTGCTTGTAGGGGTGACAATGTGTCAAGAGGAATGCATAATTCAGGTGGACCGTCTTCAGTGATGATGGGGAAGCAACAGGCAGGTCAACACAGACTGAACCATGACAGGTAAGTAATACAGCAGCAAAGCATATTTTTCCAGTCTGACAGGCCAAAGTTTGTTTGTGTGTGCAGAGTTACATGTCAGGAATATTTGATGTGCCTGACATGCAGTGTTTAAGGTGAAGGTGGACTAGATGACTGGATGTGGGAGAATAAATTGCTTGAGTTTGGACATTTGGAAGACTTTGGAGGAAAAACAAACTACTAAATGTATGATTTTCTGAGATGCGGATCGCAAATGTCACTATTAGCAATCCAAACACGGTTATTGTGGCACCAGTGATGCATTAAGAAATTAATTTTAACCTAAAGTGTGCTCTTTTCCGTAAAAATGCTTGTTAAATTTGAAAAAAGAAAAAAACAACAACAACATAGTTTCAACTGTTGGTAGATTTGATAGATACGGCTTCAATTGTTTAAAACTACTACACGTATTTTATTGGAAACACACAAAACTTAAATAATGCGCAAGTACACCAAACCGTTTTTTTTTTGCTTTGCCTTGCCTTGCCTTTACATTGTAGCGCTGTCTGAAAGGATTTCTATGGAAACCCGTTTCCGCCACTGAATAAAAAATAAAAAAGGTATTTGTGACTTTTTATCTCACTTACATTTTTCTCAGAATTGTGAGATATAAACTCACAATTGCGAGTTACAAAGTCATAATTGTGAGATATAAACTTGCAATTCCGAGAAATAAAGTCAGAATTAGGCTACATGATATAAACTCGCAATTGCGAGACATAAAGTTGCAATTTTGAGAAATAAAGTCGCAATTCTGAGAAATAAAGTCATAATTGTGAGATATAAACTCACAATTCTTGACTTTTTTCCCTCAGAATTGCTAGTTTATATCACACAATTCTGAGAAAAAGTCCGAATTGTGAGATAAAAAGTTGCAATAACCTTTTTTTTAAAATGATTATTCAGTGGCAGAAACAGGCTTTCATAGATTTCCCTGGAAATCGCATACTTACGTCATCTGCGCATCATCCATCAGTGTGTAGACTAGCGTGGAAGTCACGTAATTACCTAAACAAGTTGCTTGTACCAAGGCAAGGCAAGACAAATTTTATTTATAGAGCACAAGTTTAACACAACTGTAGTTGATCCAAAGTGCTTTACAATAAAAAATAAATCTACAGTGCCGTGAAAAGGTTTTTGCCCCCTTCCTGTTTTTTCTTTTTCACACCACTGTATATTTAAAAGAGAAAAGGAAAAGAGAGAAAAGTAACTTGTAGTAACTTGTAGTTTTATGCTTCAACCACTAGACATTACATTTTAGCTTTAACATAAATATTATTTAATCTAGGTAAATGTTCATTTAAAATATATCTACTATTGTTAATTCATGTTCATTCATAATACATCAACCTGTAACGTTAAAGCATATTAATGTAAAGAAATTAACATTAATCTAGATCAGTAGCTACACTCTATAACATATTCACTGTTAGTTCATGATACAAAATGGATTATCTAATGTTAATATTTGACATTAATGTTAATAATTGAACTTTATTGTACATTTTAACTTCAGCAAGCATTCCTGTATTAATCCATTACATAATAAAACTGTTTGTATGCACACATAGATGTGAATATCCATGAGTGTGTTATGTGAATGTGTAAACAGTCTTGACTGCAGTGAGGTGCTATCTTACAAACAAACCTCTAGAAAATGCAATTATTTTCCCACCTCTTTGTTTTATTAATATGCAGCGTGGTACCGCACAGTTTCTGTTCTTTTTCTGAAATAACAAGAATTTTCTGTTCTCTTTCTCCTCTTCTGATAAGAACAGTGTTGGGCTAAATGATGACACATTGATTCAAGGTTCTAGGCTGTCAAACCTTCCCTGACAGACAAACCTAAACATATACAACAAACACTGACTGTAATTTTGCCATTCTAGTTGACCTCCAGTCCCTCAAATCCTGTTCCTATTTCCAAGCCTGTAATCACATTCATAAATATACCAGGAATACATGCTGTATGACATAAGAAATCAATTTAAATGCATTTGCTAAGTTTCACATCACACTGACCTGTATTTAAAATGAGACACCAAAACAAAAAGCTGGTTAGCGGTTTAGCTATGCAGCGAAATGTGCTTATGACTCAAGTGTTTTCTGTGTTTTTTTTTTTTCCATATTAATGATGTGGTGTACCCCTCTGATAGCATTCAAAGTTTAGTAGGAGAGAGAAACTCCACGTCCCGTGAGTCACGAAAACCGGTGTTGTCAGCAGTCTGCTCCATCTCCCTGTATATTCATTATCCCTCTTTTCCTGGCAATTAGGACTGATCTCTCACCTCTTCCTGCATCCACACCATAATTTCCTGTGGTGGCGGGAGAGCTCTCACACCTTCCTCATGTGTCAGGGCTTTTGTGTGCGGCTGCAGTATGAGAGAAAGGAGCTGATGTGATGTTTACAAATGTAGCCATACGACTGTCTATCTATCTATCTATCTATCTATCTATCTGTCTGTCTGTCTGTCTATCTATCAACATATGAGTATCTATCATCCATTTATCAGGCAGTTAGTTTGTCAGTCTGTCTATCACTTCATCTATCAATCAGTCTCTCTCACATATTCTTAGGGATACTCTGTTCACATGGCACATGCATATTGATTAACATATCTGTTGGGCGGTGTGTCATGGATGCCTGTAACCTTGGCAGAGCTGAGCAGGACTCCCACGGACCGCACAGCACATGTGCTGTAGCTAAAAGTGCACCAGTCATTGAAGTTCACAAAATGACTCATATTTTTCCCTCAGAAAGGAGGGATTGTATAATTTGGCAAGGAGAGTGAAGGCAAGAGCCCATCTGTTGAAAAGGTCGAGATCTAAGCTTCAGACTTGGATGTTAGGAAGCTAGAGTACAAAGCGTTCATTACGAGGCAGAAGTTTGTGGGATGGTCAACGAAAGATCACCAAAAGGTCAAAACCCCATCAAGCTGATCACTTATCTGCCAGGATTGGAAGTCACATTCACAGCACAGGCTGCAAAAAATGATTTCAAGTTCAAAACAACATAATTTTCTTGTTTTCTTGCCTAATTATTTGTGGTAATTAAGCCAAAAAATATGATTAACCATGTAGCAACCACCCAGAACACACCACTCCCATTTTCTCCAGAAAATGTAAAAAGTTTATACTGTAAGTAGGCTACAAATCATCAAACATTATGGTCCTATAGGAAATGCTTATTCCAATAATATTCATGCATTGCCAAAATCTCTAACAATTTCTCAAAAGCTCTGTAATATATTGAACATGAAAGTGAGAACATTCCTGGAGTCTGAATCCAAACCTTTTGCCTCTAGAGCCCAAACCTAATTCTTCTTTATGTATAATGAGGACCTGCGAGACTAACATTTAAGAGGAAATAACATTAGCTTGGTTCCCAATCATTTTAGTATGACGTGATAAAAACAAACTCGAGACTATGCTCAACTCAGTGTTCATAATACACTGGTTCAGTCTGTGCTACATTTAAACTGACAGTAATAAATGAGATTTTTTTTTTTGTGGGAGAGAATTCATTGAGTTAAACCAGTGGAAGAATGGGATCTACCTAACTTGTCATGTTTATTGCCTTATAAAGCTATACAACCCTTTTTCTTGTTCTTTCATATTTTATAGACAGAGTATTCTTTTTTTAGAAATGAATTTTAAGTCAAAAATCAAAGCCAAAAGAGCCCAATCCCAAGTCTCCATAAGAAGAATAAACAGTGTGGGATGAGTTACATGTAAAGTTGAATACTTAAGGCTAATTAGCGAGAATAGGGCAAGACCAAAGAAATAACAAATAAAGTGCTTTTAAATTCAGGTGGTAAACTCAACAAGACTCCAAGGTGTTCAAAACAAGCGAAAGGACAGACTGGACTCGGAAAGAAAATCAACATCAGACATCCCTACTGAGTTCACAGTTCTTAGTGCCCTGGTGTGTGACCAGTTTCTAAATGGCTTCATCAGCACTTTAAAACAACGGGTTTGTTGCTGCACCTCCCGGAGACAAACAATATTGTGTGTCAGTTGACCAGGTTCCTCTGGGAGGACATGCACAGGCTGCATGACTACTCCTCTCACGCAATGTTGTTTTGTCTTTCTTTTCATGCATGTCTCATGCTTGCTTGTAATCCAGTGTCTGTTTTCCAATTAAGCACTGTAAATGACCATATTTAAGACAATCTAAGACAATATTTACCAGTCCTCATTTATCCATTCTCATGTTTTTCCAAACCATAGTTGTTCAATGGAACAAAGATAAAATTCTCAAGAAAATCTAGCCTGCTTTCTCAGTATAATGCAATATATAGCAACCAATTAAATGTATTACGATGTACAATGTGATTAAACTGCAGCCTCACTTTTCTGCCTGCTGGAGATAAACCAAAATGGAGAAAGGAAGACACCACCGGGGAGGTAGAACAATTTATATTTATCAGTGTCCATCCTATACCGGGTCCCCCGAGGGAGAGGGAGGGGGGAACATTATCCTCTTTACTCCCGGATTAAAGCGGCCTTGTGATTGACCCTACTACTTTCTGGATTGTGTGATCCTGACGTGACAGGTGCTTTTGTCAGATGACGCTGGATAGGGACATTAACCCGCTTTGCCCTACACAGAGAGACGTACAGGACACAGGGACATTAACACTCTCACCTTACACAGACACAGAGATTTACGGCTTTTTACTGTAGCCACTTGGCTCAGCGAAGATCGGTGTTGCTGTCATGGCAGATTTATTGGGTACAGCCAGAGAAATACATACCCTAAAAACAAAACAATATATTAATTATGGTACACTATAAATTCATTTTAAACACTAATTTACCATTACTGATTAGATATTTATAGGCTTATATAATAAATCTTTCTTTCCTTGTGTCTTTTAAACATTGGAATGCATCACATGGATGATTTATACTATCATGATCAAACACTCAAAAATATAGGCGATCACTAAATCCCGCCACACTCATGATAGCTAATACAACTTAAGTGGATATTTTTTCTTAAGACTTCATCTTGGAAAACGAAAGCCCTAAAACAGGGAAAGATCGCTCCTCCTATTTTTCTGTCGTCAGAGGGCAAGTGAGAGCAGACAGGTAGTTTCATTCGCTCAGAAAGAAAACACTGGACAGGCTTTGAGACGAACGGACACACATTAGATTTCCTTGTAGCTGCAGGTCTGTCTGAGGAAGAGAAAGCAGGATGGAAACATTTTTTAGAATGAAAGTGAGACGGGAGAGGGTCTCACTCCGTCTTTCATTTGGTCCTATAGCCTCTAGTGATGCTGATTCAATTCTGCTAATCGGTTCTTTTGAACTGTCCATTTTAATGAACGGTTCAAAAGAAACAAATCAGAGATTCTTTTAATACGTCACAGCGTAATTGCGTCATCACGCGCTCACTGACATCTCTCGTGGCATAATAGGCTACCTGCTAATAAAACGTTCCAAGAAAGCCACATTGATGTTTATGCTTTTCTATTAAGTTTGATTAATTATGGTGTTTATTGCAATTCACTATCTCTCCGATCAGTTTCATTATGATTTAGCTCATAGAAACTACTAAAGTCCATTTGAACAGTTTTTTGCAGTTTCTAGGCTATTTAATAACATTAAACCCAACTCTTATTCACATTGATCAAACTGTCACACCCATTAGTCACAAACAGTACGCTTTATTTTTAAACATGCATGCTACTATTAAAATTAATAACTTTTTTCGCTCTTACTGTCACTTTTCAGTTTTCTTTACGAATCCAAAATAGACGGTTCTCGGTTCAAGAACCGCTCGAGAGCTCGTCAGCCATTCAACTGATTCATTGAAAAGATCCGAATCACAGGAATGGCTCTTTCACGAATCGGGCATCGCAAATACCCTCCTCCGCGCCTCCCTCCCGTAGTGCTCCAGCTTTCTGACTCCTGAAGAGACACGGGCGCCTGTCATCCGTTAACCACCCGAGCATCTCTAGCATCCAAACGCAGTTTCTAACCAGAACAGTCATTTAACTCATCGTTTAAGTGGTATACAATACCAGAAGGCTTCTTTCCCGTCACATCGACTGATATTGTAAAACTTTAAATGCTCTTCTTATGGCTGTCTGAAAGCTTCTTGCGGCGATTATAACTGCTAACTGAAGCTTGTATGAAACATTTCTGTCTGACATCTCTCGGAGTCATCTCTCTTTAAAAAATTTCTCGGGGATTGTGAGACTTCCATGTCGGCGATGTTGTTTTCCATCTTAATCGATACCTGAGACCAGGAGTCAAGAGTTAAGAATTTGCATTTGGCGTGGATCGTTTGAAGATCATTAAAACAGATCAAACTTTTATCACATATGACACGGATTATTAAAATATGAGACGCTTATTTTGACTATCACAGTGGGATAAAGCACAGCGCATCATCACCGCACCTTCAGGATGTTCCGGCGAGGTAAGATCAACATTTTAGATTATATAATTGCGTTTTTGGTGCAGTTCAAGCTAATGCATGATGCTGAAAGTAGGTTACATTTCTATTCATTGCGCGCGTGACTCTTCCACGCGCATCCGAGTTTATATATCAGAAACTCTTTATGAGGTTTTTAACCAGGTTAGTTTAAGGTTTGTCTGGCTCTTTAAGCATTTGACTGTGCCCCGATGAAATATTAATACACAGCACGTAATATTATTCTTAAAAATAGACAAGCGATGCCGCACTGCAGCTGACAACTACTAGAGCTTATTTACTGCACGCGCTTAACTAGTACTAGTAAAAAAACACAGTGATCTTTTTTAAGACTAGAGAGGCGGTGCATGGCGACAGGCGCCTATGGGACCAGTGTTTGTGAACTCTTATATGCTGCCTCAGACTCACACACACACACCAAGGAATTATAGGTGCGTGAATTTTGCTGTCTATGTCAGTACTCAATACGTGGCATATACGTTGTGGACACAAAATTGAAATATATTACTCTACTGTCTAGATATCAAAACAAATCACGCACGGAATAATTCAAGAAACATCCAGGTCATGAAATTTGATGGATCAACATAAGTGTGCCCACAGAGAGGTGCTGTTTTACCTTTGTTAGGAAGTCATGCATGTCACAATGTTTTTTGGGACTTTTTTTGCCGTGCGTTTTACTTTACTTATGGCTTCTTTCTGTTTCTTGTTGTAATTAGTTGTAGCTAATTATTTTGGATGATAATATTTGAGCAATTTAGAATTTTCTTGACGTGCTCACACACATAGGCTACAGATTTCTGAAGCTGTCATTGTAAGAATCTCTCAGAGACTAAATGGTTTTCATACTAAAACAATATTGACTATATTACACCTAAATTTAGCCCTCACTTAAACCTGTTGCATTATTAGATCTAAAGCAAAAACAGTTTTGCTGTTTGTGATTGTGTGGACCAGTTCAAATGCCTTCACATGTTGGTTTTTGACGTGTTTTACTTTATTTTAAAACCTGTACCTTTACACACACACAGAGTTTTTTTTTTTTTTAGCTACATAAGCAAAGACCTCTCACAGATTCAATGGTTTTCATATTAAGATAATGATATTAACAATACCCTAAACTTAACCCTCAAAGAAACTTGTTGACATTAGTACATGGAAACCAAAACATGATTTTGCTTGTTTCAAATATTGAACCACTTTATATGTCCTCACAAGTAAATTTTTTTTTACATATTTGTGGGCACAACCCCGACTTCTTACCCACACACATCAATTTTAATTAAAATATCTTCCAGTATCAGCAAGAACTACTTTGATTTGCATATTTTGTCAGCGGCTTTGGCGTCTGCCATTCTGCTATTATGTACCTGCCTAAAAAAGAAAAAATCCTCCATCCGGTTATTTTTTCCTCTGAGGAGTGACAGCGGAGTCATAACACTTTTACTAATGCTCAGCCTGCAGCTTCAAACCAGCCTGCTCTGGGAACTGCTTCCTCATTTTCTTCTCATTACAAAAGAATATGTGGGTTTGAGTTGAGGCAAAAGATGGGATGGAGAAAGAGAGAGGGGGGATTTGTTTGTGTGCTTAAAGCATTCTGCATCAGCTGTGGCACTGAGCCCCTCCTAAATGCAAACACACAATACAGACAATAAAATGATAAGGAGTTATGACTGTTTATTGTTGCCGCTCCTAGCAGTAGGGGTCTGTGCTTACAGCCCCGGGGTACAGAAAAAGGTCTTGAATGCATAATAATGGTGAGCAGCACAGATGTGTTTACAGGAGAGCTGTATGTCTATGTCTGATAGTGTGTGGTTTTACTGCTTACGGGGTTTTGACTGGTGACACACTATAGATCAACAAAATTCCAATTAAAACTGCATTAAGTGGGTGTCTAAGTGGCTCATTTAGTCTAAGATGCCATATGGGAATTTAGCGTATTATATTTTTTTATATTTATGCAATTGGCTGATACTTGTTATCGGTTTGTACATTCCTTGGGAATGAAACCCATGATCTCGATGTGTGAGATGGAGTGAGATGCCAGACAGACAGATAGATAAATTCATAGATGGATAGACAGACAGTAGGCAGACAAAGAGACAGACAGATAGCCATTTAGACAGATACATTAGATAGACAGACAGTTATATAGGCAGTGAAATATGTACATATATGATGATAGATAGATAGATAGACAGACATACAGAAGGACAGGTAGTCATATATGTACATAGATAGACAGATTGAACGACAGGTGGATAGGTAGTCATATAATAGATAGGAAGATAGATAAATTTAAAGGGAAAGTTAACCCAAAAATAAAAATAATATAATCATTTACGCACCCTCTTCTTCTAAACCTGTATACATTTCTTTATTCTGTTGAACACAAAAGAAGACAGTTGATGGAAGGTAACACTTTAGATTAGGGAACATATATTCACCATTAACTAAGAGTTTTCCCTCAATATGTTAATAATGGTAATAAGCAACTAGTTAATTGTCAGGGAAACGAGGCTGGATTCAGGTGCGGGTTCAACAGAGGCTTTATTGTACAGAGAAATCACCGCGGGCAATGAGAGCCTTCGCGGACAGACCGTGTGGACGTGGAATCCCCAACCACCTCGATGGGGAGATAGCAGCGGCTGGAACAAGCCGCAACAGCAGCAGTGGAGATGAAGTCGGGGGGGCAGCTCGCTAATCCGAGCGAGAGGCTGAGCAGCCCAGCAATGAGACCGCAGAGTCCCAGGGTAGGCGGATGCCGGGGGAAGCCCTCGGGTTCCTGAACGCACAGAGAGGTGCGGGAAATCAAACAGGCAGCTACGAGCACTGGAGGGATAAACATTGCCATTACACTCACCCATCAACCAGAAGGTCCCACTGAGGTAGACTGAGTGGACTGGGGGTTGAAGTTGCCCAGCAGCGTCCCAGCATCAGGACAATGTTGGGGTCTGTCCTCTCCATAATGCGCACCTCAACATACACAGGCTCACGCAGGACTTTTGTGATGGGATAATCAGCATCACTGTAGTAGGACTTGAAGGCCTCATCCCCTTCTGCACACCCTTTGGTGACACACTGGCCATTAGCTAGTCTAAGCTCCACCCTGAGGGGTCCAGGGGCAGCTACTGGTGGAGGTGGAGGAACAGTGTTGACCTCCACAACCAGAGCTTCCACAGAAGTGCCGGAGAATAATGAGAATTGTTATTTAATAAAGTGTTACCGATGGTAGTCTAGTCAAAGACTTACAGTATTTTTCCATACTATGGAAGTCAATGGCTACCGTCAACTATTTGGTTACCAACATTCTTCAGAATAATTTCTTTTGTGCTCAATGGAAGAAAGAAACTCATGCAAGTTTGGAACAAATTGAGGGTGAGTAAATGATGACAGAATTTTCATTTTTTGGTGAACAATCCCTTTAAAGGGTCAGGTCAGGTTGAAGTAGCACTTTTAGGTAATAACTGCACAGTTTACAGTGTGCTCAAGGTACTCACAATGGCACCATGTATGAAAAGCACAGGTTTTTATAAGTGACAAATGAGCAAATTCATGCTTTCTTTCCGTAATGCTGCTTGCGAGTTCATCGAATCCCCACAGAACCATAAGATAGAGATGTTAAATGTAGACAAGATGATTCTGCGGGCCAAAAGGCTCCTGTTTTTTTGGCAGGTGAGACTGTGGATCTGAAGCAGCAGGAGGCCCACTAGCTGCTTGCCGTAATGAACCTGTTTCTTTTTCTGCCCACTTCTGCGATACCCTCTCTTAACCCCAGATTGCTCCAGGTTCTCTACAATATGGCACCTCTTTTTTTTCATTATCACTCCACCTGCGTGAGAGCCTCAGCCTCGGAGTAGAAGCAGCTCAGATTAAATAAAGGTTTGAAACACAAAAAATTCTATTGGCTGAAGTGCAGGCAGGAAACAGGAGGCTACTTACCATACAAAGTGCTACTGGCTGGGCAGTGAGCCGGTGCTGCTCGTTGGCCCATTTTAATAGATCGTTCAGTTGAAAGCTCGTTTAGTCAGAGATTTCACACACAGCCAGAAAGAAATCGAGCCACGTACACCCCCCCACCCCACCCCACCTGTGGCAAAGAAAATCTCTCGTCCTCGTCAGATTGCGAACCTACTCTTAAAGATGATTCAGTGCAAGTGTGCAAGTCCTCACTCGATAATTTCTAAGCATTTCCATGTTTGTAGGTGTCTGTGGCCGGAGGCATACATGCTGCATGTGGCCAACCATTAGCATGTGGAAAGCACACTTTGTTCACTAAAATAGAGCTGTAAGTGACTGTTCAATTTGGAAGTGATTAAGAGGCTCTAAATGATTGTTCAACAGGTCTTAGGTACAGCCAGTGACCTTCATATGTGGATTGGATTGGAACGGGAGCCTTACGGAAACTCAGTGATCGTAATTAAAGACATACTGTGTACTGATAGAAATTGATATGTTAGCATCAGCTATACGTCTAGAACAGGTATGAAGCATAAGTAATGTTTCGTATATTTTACCTATGTAGTGTTTAGAAAAATGAATGTGAGAAATTGTAACACTTAAAGGGGTAGTTCACGTAAAAATAAAAATCTTACGAGTTTCTTTTGTGGAACGCAAACGTTGTATAAAAACACTTAAAAAAGGACATTTTAAAAAATATTGTCTTTTGTGATCCACAGGAAAGATGTGCGTGAGTAAATAATGCCAGAATATTAATTTCTTGATAAACTATCCCTTTAATATGGTGGCTAACTAATGAAAACCCTAAATTTACCAAGATTAACTTGAACATTAGTTGTTTGCAACATATTGTCACATAATTTATGTTTTCCACTATTTAATGAACAATTATCAACATTAATATACTGTATCTATCAGTTAATTAATATATAATTTATTTTTGATTGTAAAATATACTCTATATTTTTTACAGTTTATTGCATGAAATTTTGTGAGAAAAAAAAATATGACTAAAATAAATAAAATATATAGTTACTATTATTACTATAAAAATATTATGCAAAATATCACTGTTGTACTACTATTATTACTGTAATAAATCAGTATAAAATCACAAAATTGTATTTAAGAAAAATAATAATTAGAGATCGGGGGCACAAAAAACGTGGACATCCATAATTAAACATTGCACATATATAAATTGAATTAAATCAAAACCTTGAGAATCAAACTAACCCATGTTGCAACTTCATTTTCATTACGTTTTCATTCAAATATAAAGTGCAGATACAGTATGCGTAAAACAGGCCTAATTGCACAATTATATGGGTAAACGCACTGTTTTTCTAACATTATTCACTGGGTCATAGAAATGTTGTTCAGAAAAGGGCAAAGCCATGAACCCATTTGTATATATGTCACATCTTCTTAAAAATGTTCTTATTCATCGCCGTTGACCTCATTGCTGGATAATCACCACAGTATGCTCATATTTAGTATTTCTAGAATCATTAAAATAGATCCCGGCCAAGTATGACCCCTTTACTGTGTCATACAGATGATTAACCCAAACTCTCAGCAAACATTTGGCCCTCTCTTTCTCTTTGGAGTGTTAATTAAATCTGAAGGGTAGGAAGGCGCGATCATTAGCTGATGATAATTAGGAGTCAATGAGAGAAAAAGCAAACAATAATCGCCTATTGAGAGATTAATGATGTATTAACGGGAGAAGAGGCGAAAGGTCATCTGTGACGTGAGCTCCCTTTGGAAACGGGGAGGCACGATGCTGGGTTCTGTTTGTGCTTGTGAGCTAGCTGTCTCCCTGACCGCTGAATGCTGTGTGTACAGCGGAGAAGAGTACTTCCTGCATACGATTTCCATTTTATTAACTTGGAGTCAAGTGAGCTGGGGGTGAAAGTAGAAAATGATCCGGCTCTTTGTCAAATGCCTACAACTTTCATGGACCTTAAGCCCAATTTATACTTCTGCGTCGAACCTACGTCGTAGCTTACGCATAGATGCACACCCATACGCCGTAGCCTGACCTGCACCTCTCCAAAAATCGAACAGCGCGTCAATTCTACGCAGACCGCAAGCGCTGTGATTGGTCTGCAAGAACCCCTCCCTCCATATGTACTTGAGTTTTGTGTGTGTTTATGTGCACTTTAATATATTTTAATGTTACACCTTCTTATATAAACATAAAAGACGTAAAGGTCAAAACAAGGAGGTCTGTAATACCTGGAGAAAGCTGTCCATTAGCATTCCCATTCATCTCAGGCAGTGCAGGACCCCTGGATGAGATCCCTAAAAAACAAAAATCAGTCACAAGCCCCCCAAAATATATGAAACATATGTGATTTTATATGTTCAGGGCTCAACAAGTAAGAATTTATCTTCCAGTTAACCAGCCAAACTCTGACTCCTTGGTTGGCATAGTGTTTTTTTTTCTACTAAGGGACTACAAAGGTCTTGAGTTTATCTCTCTAAAGAATATCGTTGTTTTTATTAGACCAAGTGCAACTGCAGCTGTAAACACAGAACTGTATGTCAATTGATATATGATAACGCATTTTATTTGGACCATTTAGGGCTGTAGAGCAATATTTCAGGGTCAAAGATATTAATTGAAATAAATCTTTAATAAAATCGAAATCTAAATATTAGATTAAAAAACCTACGCTTAAAAAAACTTGCCTGGAAATAAAGTACTGTATTTTCCGAAATATAAGTCACATTTTTAATGATCTGAAACGTGCAACAATTTATATTCCAAAGCGACTTATATAATGCAATTAATGTCAAGCACGCAAAACACATACATTTTTTGGTGAATGAGAGATGTATGTGAGCCCAAGTTTATGTGTATAGCGCATTAACCGCACGTCATACGTTTTAGTTTCACTATAAATGAGTTTGTTTAGGTTTGGCGTCTAAAATAAATGTTGTTTATAATGAATGCCACTATAATTTATGTTTGTTTTATACTTACATTTTTCATTCTTGTTTTGTTCTGAATACCATTAAATTTAGAGGATTTGTTGTGGAGTGAGGGGAACTAAAATGCATGTTTATAGTGTTTATAATGTTTGGACATTTCATTTTATTTACCACTATATTACATTATTTCTGAATATAAAAATAAAATGTGACTTATCTGTGCAATTTTATTCAAATGTTACTCGTTTTCCAGAAAATGCAACACAAGAATTATTAAAACGAATATACTAATATTTATTAAAGACAAAAACTAATAAAAAAATGATTAAAAACTATAAAAACTAAAATTGTAAATATAAAAATTAAAGCTAATTCAAAATATTAATAAATACTACTATAATATAAAATATTACAATAATACTAAAATAACCCTGAAAGGATTCATCCACTTCAACCCTGGTCTAGCAATGCCTCTGCGTACCTCACACGATAATAGTCGCAAACTTACATAATGAACATCGCTGGACCATATTGCCTGCTCTGAAGTCTTCCCAGTTGCTTTAATGAAGGTGAGTTAAAATACAGAATGTGCTCATTTGAACTGCACCATCTGAAGTGAATACTTTGTCCATGAGGTTCTTAAATGATTTACTGCATTCAGAAAAGCTGAGAGCTTTGCCTTGATCTCGACAGTTTAAAAACTGAGCGCTCATTATCACAGTCTGTTAAAAGACAGAACAAGGACGTCGGGTCTGGCACGTGTGTTTTACCCCTCTTTTCCTCCCAGACGCTTGTATCTCAACTGAAGGCAGGAGAAAATACACACCTTGAACATCAAGAGCGTTTGACAGGAGCCATCCAGTTCTGTGATTCGACATGGCAGCCTTCACTTTCCTTGAGACATGACGTAAAGACGTGTTCAAACACATCTCGGACTCCACAGAAAATTAGCTCGTGGATATAATGTGAGAGGACGTTCTTCGCTGCCAAATCGGCGGCTAACATGTCAGCAGTCGCTTTGAGTGTTGGCCATGTTTTATTTTGGGAGACAAGACGAGGAAAGGACTGTCCATTTCTGTGGCATCTTTTCCTCTCTTCCCTCTATCTCTCTTGTCTTGTCAGGCCTTTCCTGATGCGGCCTGACACCGATCTAACAGAGATGGCTAACCACGGCAAAGCGCACAGAGTTTATAGAACTGCCTGCTTATTTTCAACCTGTATTTTAGGGCACGCGTTACCTTCCTGCCTTAGGCCGGGCAGCCTGTCAGGTAGTGTTCAGGGTGCTTTTCCCCAGTGAAGCTTTAGGCAGGCACTAGTGCTGGTGCCAGAGCTGGTGCTCAGCCGGAGGATCTGACCTGACAGCCCAATGATGATGATGTACCTGACTGTGATACTTCTTAACCTGCACACAAAGACATATAGCGCATTATGGTTGTTTAGCTACACTGAAAAAAAATGAGTGTAGGATTGACTTTGAAACAGTTTTCATTTAGAAACTGCTAGTATATTTCACAAATGATTATAAAGAAACCGCACTGAATTAAACGTGACATTTTGAAGCTGAAAAAACAGAAAAAACTTTCATGTAAAGACATATAGCGCATTATGGTTGTGTAGCTACACTGAAAAAAATTAGTGTAGGATTGACTTTGAAACAGTTTTCATTTAGAAACTGCTAGTATATTTCACAAATGATTAAAAAGAAACAGCACTGAATTAAACGTGACATTTTGAAGCTGAAAAAACAGAAAAAACTTTCATGTAAAACACACCTGTAATCTTTGAAAAAATACATTTTTACAGTTTATGTAACACAACCATCACAGGTTACAAATTATAAATTAATTACTATATATATATATATATATATATATATATATAAAATTAAATGATATATATATACAGGTAAAATCATCACAATTAAAAGAACCAAAGACTTAAACTACTTCAGTCTGTGTGCATTGAATTTATTTAATACACGAGTTTCACAATTTGAGCTGAATTACTGAAATAAATGAACTTTTCCACGACATTCTAATTTATTGAGATGCACCTGTATATATAGGAAAGTATAGTAAAATGCATTTTTACCATTTAAATAGTATTTTTATTTTAAAATAAATGAATACTTTTATTCAGCGACACTCTTAAAAATAAAGGTTTTGTATTGGCATCAATGGTTCTATGAAGAACCTTGAACATCCATGGAACCTTTCAAATGCAGAAAAGTTTCTTTATAGTCGAAAAAGGTTCTTTAGATTTTTAAAATGTCAAAATGGTTATTTTAGGATCTGTTCACTGAAAGGTTCTTTGGGGAACCAAATATGGTTCTTCTAATCTATGACCTCACTGCAAAAATGCCCTTTTGGAACCTTTATTTTTAAGAGTGAAGGAAGTATTAAATTGATTAAAAATGACAGTAAAGACTTTTAATGGTACAAAAGATTGCCATTTTAAATAAATGCTGTTTTTTTTAAACTTACTATTTATCAAAGAATCCTATATATATATCCCACCCTCTGATTACATATCATAATGTAACTACGTGTAAACGTTATTTGGCGGTTTTTACTTGGAAAACCAGCTATATTTTTCTTGCATTGGAATAATGGATAAACTTGAAATGATAGAAGAAGGATTGGAGATGAATTTCATTTACAAATAATGTAGGAACTGTGCATACTTTTAAATCGAAACCTGCCACGGTGTTTCTTAGCTTTTTGTCATCTGTGATCCCCTTTGAGTGTCCTAAAAGCCATTCTAATTTGCAAATCAGCAAATTAGAATAATTTCTGAAAGATCATGTGATGCAGAAGACTGGAGTAATGATGCTGAAAATTCAGTTTTACCATCACAGGAATAAATTACATTTTCAAATAGAAAATCATTATTTTCAATTATTATAATATTTCACAATATTACTGTTTTGCTGTATTTGATCAAATAAATGCAGCCTTGGTGAGCATAGGAGACGTCTTTCAAAAATATAAAACATTTTTTAACTGGTAGCATATTCCTTTAACTTTGATACTGGGACTGTCTGACAGTCTGCAAACTATTTTTAGGAGCCACACAAAGATTTTGTGTCTTTATGCATTTAGGACTTGAGACTTGTGAAGGATGCCAGATTGCATTTTTACCTACTGAATTTTAAGATACACTACATACACGTGTACCATTTTTAAACTTGCCTTTAAACGAATCCTTAAAATGATTTGCTGTTATATCACAGCTCTGAAAAACTGTTCTTTACTTTCCAGATGAAAACAGTGAAAAATCCTTGTTTATACTTTTAGCTTGGAGTTATCATTTTGTGTGAAATTTCATGCTGTTTTATGTTTTCTTCCCCGTTGAGTTAGTCTGTCAAAGAGAGGCTCACAGACTAAAACCTCTGCAGAGAAGGAAGGCAGGAGGAATGTAAGTGTTGTTAGGTAAACAGGTATCAGTCATTTCAGGCTTTGCTCTGTTGGTTTGGAAAGCATCCTTTGTAGAGGATTACCAGCCAGGACAGACAGAGAAGGAGAGAAGGAGAAATAGAAAGAGAAAGAGAAAGAAAGGAAGCAATAGAATAAATTCTATCACACCAATTAGACCAGCTCAAAGCAAATAATACCAAAGCACAATGTTTACTCAGGTAACAAAGCTGTAAATGGCCTTTTCTGCTGATATTAAAGGTATTGTACATCCAAAAATCACAATTCTGTTATCACTGAAATTTAAGTCATTGTTCACTTAAAATCTTAGTGTCATTTCAAATGTGGTACAATGCATCTTGACAAACCCAACTTGTTTGCACATGCAACTTTTTCCTCTCACAAAGCTATTGTATAACTTCAAAAGACTTGAATCACTTGAAGCACATGAGTCACTTCTTTTTTTTTGCAGCGTTATTTTAGTATTTTTATATACTTTTATAGTTTTTATTAATATATTTTAAATTATAATATTTAATTTAAATTATAATATAATATTATTTATACTTTTCATTATTTATACTTTTATTTTTTTATTTTCAGTTAGAAATTTAATTTTAGTTAAAGTTTTTGTCATAAAAAAAAAAAAAAAAAGTAAAATATTGCAATTTTGGGTTAGTTTTTTCCAGTTAGTAATTTCAGTACTTCAGCTTAAACTTATTTAATTTAGTTGCAAATGTAACATTTCTAATTTTCATTTATTTTTCTCATCTAATATTTATATTTTATTTTATTTCAGCTGTACTTCAATGAAGAAAAGTTTTTTTTTAAATAGTTTTAGTTAATTCTAATAATGTAATACTGCTTTTGGTCATATTTTTTTGAAACATCCTTATCTTCCAAGAAAGAAAGTCATATGTATGGAAACCTGTTTCCACCTCAGAGTAAAAAAATAAGAAAGGAAATTATGAGCGAAAGTTTGAAATAAGAAATGCACACTGAGAAATATACTGTTGAAACTGTAAGATATAAAGTCACATAGTGAGCTGTAAGGTCAGAACTGTAAAATATAAAGTCACAGTTGGGAGATATAAAGTCAGAAATACGAGAAATAGAGTCATAATTGTGAGATATACAATCCATTTTTTTTTTTTACTCCAAGGCAGAAACTGGCTTCCATACATACAGGTTTGGAACACCACAAGTGAGAGTAAAAAAAAAAAAAAACTATTTAAAAAAAAATCTCAGAAAGTTTGAACAAGGTGACCTTTAGGCTTTGATCCTGATGGGTTGCACACATTCTCTTAGGAAATGCAAATACCAGTAACAAAATATAAGGTTTGGCAACTAATTTCCCTTGAATATTATATAGACTTAAACAGGTTACTGTGTTTGCAGCCAACTGATATGATCATTGTACTAGTGAGCACATTTTGTGAGCACTGCTGCGTTGCCAGAGAGGCTGGTGGAAATTGATACTGCAGCACCTAGATTAGTCCATCTGAAGGAGTTCTCACTAACAGATAGAGTCTACCAGGAGCTGATGTTTGTTTATAAATGGGATACAGAGATAGAGCGAGAGTGGAGAGCAGTACCGTCCCTGTAGATAAAGATGTGATGCTTTGTCTTAAGATAGCAAGAACAATGAGGTGGTTGGATGTGTACATTTGCACAAGTGTGTGTGTGTGTGTGTATGACTTACTGCATGTCACTGCGACACCACTCCTTAGGGGAAAGTGAGGCAGAGGCTGCTGGGAAGGCCTTGGGGACAGCTGGTGCAAATGTCAAACTAGAAACATGCAATTCTGAATTAGATGGATGTAACATCAACAGCAACAGCAGTGATCTCCAGAAAGAGAGATGCTGTAGATGTGCAACAATGCTTAGTACAATAGAGACTATAGTGGTATAGGGGAATTAAATAATTTCAGTGAATTGGTTCCTTTGAATCAGTTCATTCAGTGAATCATTCTGTAGAAAAAAAAACATTTGAATATCGTGAAAAAGTTCATTTTTTTTTTAACTTATTTCAAAAAGTTGAACTTTCATATATTCTAGATTCATGCCAATCAAGCACTGTAATATCATGGTCAGCAAACCCCTTGGAAGTGGTTTTGGCACTGTGGGCAGGTGCTAAGTCCTGCTGGAAAAGGAAATCATCATCTCCATAAAATTGTCAGCAGATGAAAGCATAAAGTGCTCCAAAATCTCCTTGTAGACAGCTGCATTGACTTTGGACTTGATAAAACACAATGGACCAACACCAGCAGACGTCACGGCACCCCAAATCATCACTGACGTCGGAAACTTCACACTGGACTTCAGGCAGTCTTCCTCCAGACTCCAGACCTTGATTTCCAAAGGTCTGCAAATTACGGACTGTTCTTCCCAAATATCACCAACATGTGGACATTCCCACCCGCGATAAAAACACACTGGACAATGTTTACAGCAACATACGCGATGCATACAGGGCTGCACCCCGCCCCCACTTTGGATACTCAGACCACATCTCTTTGTTCATGTACCCGGCCTACAGACAAAGACTCAAACAAACAAACCCTGTCACCAAACAGGTTAAGCTTTGGACCCTACAAACTGAGGGCATCCTGCAGGACTGTTCACCTTTTCCTACCCAATTTCTTCCTTCCAGTCAACTTTGCATTTAATATGCTTTGATACAGCACTCTGTGAACAGTCACCCCTTTCAGTAATGACCTTCTGTGACTTACCCTCTTTGTGGAGAGTGTCAATGATCGTCTTCTGGACCATTGCCAAGTTAATAGTCTTCCCCATTAGTGTGGTGTCAAAGAACAAGAGATATCCGGAAATTAGACTGTAGGGATGGTCATTTAATGAAACTCAAATGTAAATATTCTAATATTTTGAATATATTTTTTGAATATATTTGAATATAAATATTCTAAAATATTCTTCACATTTTGAGATACTAGATCTTTGACTTTCATGAGTTGTAAGCTCTAATCATCAAAATGATGAACAAAAAAACTTTTGAAATGTTTTACTTTACATGTAATGAATCTAGAATAAATGAAAGTTTCCTTTTTTGAAATAAGTAAAAAAAAAAAAAAAAAACTTTTTCATGATATTCAAATTTTTTTAGATGCACCGGTGTATCAGTAAAAAGTACTCACAATATATTCTATATAGTATATATTGTGTAGTATGAATGTAATCCAAGCATACTACATTCACCATGTTGTCATTGTCATATGATCTACCAACATCAGTGGCATCACTTCACTGCCATTTACAACTCCTCTCCCTTGGCCTCATGGGATAGTAAAGTGTCCATCGCATGCACATTTCAGTATCTCTTCGGAAGGAGTCAGTCATCTGTGTCTTTTTTTTAAAAATCTGGACATACTATTCTTTTCAAATACTGTTTTTCACTGTTTTCAAATATAGTAGGGAAGTATGCAATTTCAGAAGCAGCTACACTCTTTGTTACTGAATCACTAAATCATTCACTCATTTCATTCAGTAGGTCCAGCCAATAAAAAGCGGCTTCATGTTCCACACTAACATGGTACTTGCTCAGAAGTGCATCACACTTCTTGTTTTTGCAAAATTTTGTGGGCGGTATTCAGTCATGTATATAGGTATCTGCATGATTTTGTATTTTGCAAGAAAAAATTCCCATTCGTTTGTTGGTTACACGCAGCTTGAGAATGGCGCGGCCGGCGGGCTTGCGGCAACCACATGTGACGAATTTTCATAAAAGGAGGCAACAAAACCACAGTTAGGGCACAGATTGTTGTCAAAGTGAGATTTTGAGACTTATTCACAATTTAATCATGAAATAACTAAATATGCTAGCAGCGCTAACAGCTTGACATTACAGAACGAGGCAACAAAACCACAGTTAAGGCACAGATTGTTGTCAAACTGAGATTTTGAGACTTTATTCCCAATGTAATCATGAAATAACTTGCAAATTTTCACTAGCTAGTGAAAGAAGCATCACAGAACCAAATAAAAGTTCCCTCAGGCCATATATAGGCCTACATGTGTGCTAACACGCTTGCTGTTCATTGGTTTTTATATAAAAGTAACTCTGATGGGCACAGAAGCACAATATGACCTTGTTAAGCTCTCTATGGATAAAATAAACCTTTAATTATTTAGTTATAACATTTATGAGAAAGAAAAAAAACGTAATACCAGCAGAGTACAGGACTTGTGTTGCCTGCGCCGCTGTGGAAATGAGAGATGGTTAAGGGGACTCAGGAGACTATGTGTCCTCTCAAACACTCTCTGACCTTGGCTATCGATTCCCGTGGCTTTGCCTGCCCTTCCTTAGCAGTCAGCGTAAATTTATAGCCCTTTAATGACCACTCCACCATCATCACCATGGTTGGCTGACATACCAAACACAAAATATGGGATTGAGCATTTTTCAGACAATATTCATACACAAGGTGAGACATTGGTATTTGCAGTGGCAGCAAGTTCACTGCTCAGTATTTCATTGCTCAGGGTTAGAAGTGCTATATAAACAGAGTGGTTGCGGACAAGCATTAAACAACACGGCTTTTCATTGATTTTGCGCTTTTGTAGTATCTAAATTCCATTGTTGACATTAGTGTGCTGCTTTGTTATTAATGCATTGGGTGTTTTATTCAGTGTTTTTTAATGAGGACTTGTTTATTGATTGAGACGTTTGTGCTATCGATCAGGTTTGACTTGTTTGTAGTGCTTTACACTGCGAGCTCCAGCTTTCTTCACTTTCCTGAGTTTTTGTCATAGTCTTGCCTGCAGCCTCTGCGTGTCTCTCACCCGCTTTTTCTCTCTCACTCTCTCTGTTCCTGCTGAATTATTAAAGGATGTTTTGATTGCCAGAATGATTGGGAATCTTTGGCTAAAACATTCAACAGCTAAATCGTCATGCTTTCCTCTTCCTCTTTTCCCAACTCTCCCTTTCTCTGCATCCATCTGCTATAAATTTCTTCAAAGTGTGTTTAAAAACAACATGAAATTTGCATTGACCCTGTTTGCTCTCTTGATAAATATCCCTGGTCTTACATGGCACGAATGATGACATATTAAAGTCACATTTAAAAAAATTAAATTAAAATAAATTATTAATTTTAATAATTTTGCATCAAGACATCATTTTTATTTAAAATAATTAAACACATTTTCCTACAAAATTCTCTATAATGTGAAAAAAAATTGTTATTACTAGATTGCAAAATTAATAATACTCTTATTTAAATTGTATTCATTATTTTAGTAGTATTTGTTGTACTGCCTTTATTTTTTGCCGATTTTTATTATTTAAAAAATGCTATATTACTAAGTTATATGAAATTACTATAAATTAATGATTTTTTGTTCAAAGTAATATTTTAATATTCAAATTTTTCTAGGAAAGAAGTGCTGTATTACACTAATGAGAATCAACATTGAGAAAAATAAGAATAACCAGTGAAAAAAAATTAAAATGACTCAAAAATGTGACCAATTGTCATAAAAATAATCTCACAATGCAATAAATCTTAATGGTCCTAAAAATAAGTTTATTTTTCTTTATTTATGCAAATATTTTATATATCAAGTATAAAAATCCAGAAAATAACAATAATAATATATTTTTCTTGATTTTGAGGTGAGCTATGACTAAGAAGTTTCTTGAGTGTGCATGATTCATTATTAATAGGTTTTCATAATCTTTTCTGAGATTTTAATGTAACCATATATCAGAAAAGCTATCTTTTCAGAGGACGAAACTGATGTAAGTCAAGTTGGAAAGTAAGAGCAATGATGAAAGCCTCTACCGAAGCTTTCAGTAAGTCTGTTACTCAGTTTTACAAGACTAAAGATAGATCTTCCATGGAAATACTTCCCCGTGTCTGTAACTCCAGCACTGTGTGTGTATTTTAACAGCATAAAGCAATACACCGTTGGCGTCAGAGCCATTGCTTACATAATGGACAGCATTAACTCTACATCTGCCTCTAGAGCCGCGAGACTGCGCAGGGTTTACATGCTCAGCTGTGCTCGTTGAGCTGAACATGAGTTCAAATCATTTGTTTCTGTAAAGGAGTTTGTATGTTTTCTTGAACTCATTCTAAGCTTGGTTATGTTTGGAAAAGCATACTAATAAACACTATATGTATATATTTCTGCAGTATGCACAGCATGCACAGGGAGGCTATGGGAATTTTCTGTATGAATAGAATACACAGACAATGACCTACATTTGCTAAATGTGCAGTTCACAGCAGATACTTTATCCCACAATGCAGCTGACTCCACTTGCCCTTCCATTTACAGTGTGACAAATAAACTAGAAGCATATCAACCGTGATTTCTAACATGCCAAAAAACGGATTTTTGTATTTCAAAGATGATAACTTCTGAATTGTACATGCAAGGTAGTGAGGTAATATGACGACAGTGTTACATGTGCATCGTTGCATATTTCATATTATCTTGCAATATTTAAAAAAATACATATAAAATAAATATACTGCACAGTAAGTAGTGAGCTATATGGTGAATAACAGTCAAGAAAAGTCTCACTAAAATCAGCAAGAAAAACATGAATTATAATTAAATTATATTAACAAAATTAATTTTTATATTATTTTCATGACAGTTAAGCACATCCAGTTGTAGCCTACAAACATTATAAGAATATGTTATTATTATTATTATTATTATTATTATTAATTGAACATGAATTAAAACTTAAAGTGCATTTGTTAGGTATAATTTAAGTACACATTATTGCAATTTTAATACTAAATGTAATTAAAAATGTTATAAAAATAAGTGTTATATTAATAATTATTTGTTATATTAATACAAATATAATAATAATCGCAACCAGAGAGGATGATTTTATTTTGCATACTATTAAATCCATTATGTGAATTTAAATAAAGTAATAAATAAAGTCACTTTATTTAGTTTTAAAATTTTATTTTATTATTATTATTACTATTATTTTATAATGGTGCTATATGGTGAATAACAGCTAGAAAATGTCATATTTCACATTAAAATCATAAAGAAAAAAAGTAATTAATTAAAGTAAAATTTCCTTAACAAAATTAATTGTTTAGGATATTTTTTGACATTATTATTATGAAGGATATATTATTACTATTTATTGAACATGAATGAAAACTTAAAGTACATTTGTAAGGTATAATTTAAGTACACATCACTGTAATTTCAATACTAAATGTAATTAAAAACGTAATAAAATAAGTATTATATTCATATTAATTAATGATTATATTAATACAAGTATAATGATAATTGTAACCAGAGATGATGATTTTAAATGAGATTTTTATTTTGCATTATACTATTAAATCCACGTGAATTTAAATAAAGGAATAAATAAAGTCACTTATTTTTTTATTTTTTTATTTTGGTGGTGAAATAATATCTTGGACTTTTTTTTTTTGTGTGAGATTCACCCAGTGTTCTACATCCAACAGCTATTGTATTCATTAAAGCAATAAACCAGAACTAATGACTGATGACCTTTCTTTTTGTTAATTCAAGGTCAACAACGAGAGGGAGTGAAACAGAGAGAAAAGGGGAGACTATAAAGAAAGAAAGACAGAAAGATCAGCAGAGAGAGCACATCGCCTATTCTTTTTCAAGTGAAGGAGTTGGTTTTTGGCACGTTTATATGAGAGATATAAAGAGAGCGAGGAAACAGATTTTGAATAGGTCAGTAAGCGTAAAGCCTGAGATTCTTCTTAGAACAGATCAAACAGCCTGCATTGGACTGTGACAGTGCAGGGACCGCTGTGTGCTGACAGTAGATTTACATGCTATACTGACCACAGGGATTTCTTCCAGTAATCTGTGATGTGTGTGTGTGTGTAGCTTGATACTGTTTTCAGTGTGTTCACAGTGGTCAATCATCTTACAAATGCATCATGACTAAGCTGCTGGTATTAAAGTCTTGAACTCGCTAAACGCAAGAAAAAAAACAGAAAGCACCAAGTGATCCTTAAAAAAATGACCGCGATCTCTGCTCATATCATGACTGATGTTAAATATTATTTCCTTGATGGAGTCAACGTGCAGATCTTTCCTTTACAAGTTCCTCCTCCGTCTCTAATTCTGGCTCTGCAAAACATTCTGTAGCGTCTTGGCAGTAATATTTATTATTAAATACGATCGATCAGCCAGTGACGCATATCTTTCTGCCGGTGGGAGGAATGACTATGACTAGCAAAATAGATATTGGCCTAGAGACTACAGTACTAAATGGAGGTTTAGTCTTTGAGAACGTTTTATAAGAAATGAAAAGGGGGGTTTCTATATTTTAATCCTTTTATGTGTTTTAAGACCTTTTGAAAATGACTCAGCCTTCTGAATTGTAATTATGATGTAAATTTATTTCAAGATTTCAGAAGCGTGCGCTTCCTCCGTGTTTGTTTACTCTGTGTTCCCTTATAATTGGTTTATCGCAGGATTGGGAGCGACTATAAAACAGTATTGTTTTAAGGAGACCGTTTTGAGAGATTAGTGCCGGCAGCCCTCATTTAACCATTTAACCCTCCACTCCATCCTTCTCATTGTGTAGTCTAAGATTGAGACATCTCTATAGTTTTAATCCTACACTGAAAACCAGCCAAATAAGATGAAACGCAAATGATTCACTTTTCTATGAACTGAATTATTGACCAGAACAAGTAAAAAATAAAGCTTCTGGCACAATAGAAGAACTTTTAAAGTTCCATTTCTAGTGATATATGGACTTATATTGAGCCAATCTTAAAGTATTGGTCAATAATGTTTAGCAGATTCCAAATCAGTTCCAAATCTATTATCATTTTCGAAATGTTTTAGTGAGTTGTGGTCAATATTTAAAGAAATGTGTTCTTTTAATTTTGTTTACATCTCATTTGCCTTTATAATGTCAGCACTAAATCTATAATTGTTCACAACTAATTAGTTAAATCAGTGGTTCTCAGCTGGTGATGAAAATTTTTATTAAATTATATAAAATTGTTATATAAAACTAAATAATAATAACATGGTACTTACCATATAATTGTTCAGAATTTAATTTGAATATAGTGTATGTCTCATTTGCCTTTATAATGTGTATCAGCAACTGAAAAATCCATTCTGGTTGATGTCTAATTCATTTGTCAGATCAGGGGTTCTCAGCTGGTGATAAAATAAATAAATAAATAAATAATTAAATATACTAAATGCAAAAAACTAATATGCTACTTACCATATAATAATTGTTCAGATTGAAGAAAAATATGCTTATTAAATGGGTTGGAAAAAGATTTCCAATTTTTGTGGTTGACGTTAATCGCTGTCTAATCAGTATTTACATAATTATTTGTAATTGTTGCATTTATTCAATTTCATCTGTCATTTAATAGAATTAGGTGGATGCCAAGATGGACAGGTTGTGACATGCTTATCCAGAAAACAAACAAACAAAAACAAAAAAAGACTAATTTAATAAGTGATAAATATGGTTCACTGTATGTTCTCAATGTGCTTTATGTAGAGAATTATAGAGGAGGTTGTAGAATCCTGAACAAAAACAGTTAAGAACCACTGACTTGGAAAACCATTTATGGTGGTTTAAAGAACCTAAAAACGAATACATTGATCTAAAGTTGTCTATAATGAAACCTTGTTTCCTCAAAGAACCATATTGCCAACTCAAGAAACCTGTAAGGTGAAAATGAATCAATCTACGGTGCTGAAAAGAACCTTTTTACACTCATACATCTGGAAGCCGCGTGATTCACACTTCAGTAATAAATCGATGTTCATGTGAATTTGCTGTGGCACTTTGCTTAAAAGAGCATTTATATTGAGCTGATGAGCTGACCAAGCATCTGATAATGTCTACCGCATGTGGCCTTTCCATCTAGGAAGGATAGACAGATAGATTTCGCTGTGATCTTAAGCAAGATATATAGCATAATCTATTTCCAGTTATGGACAGGTGATTTGGCAGTTGTCAGGGCCAGTTGTGTGCCAGCGCGGCCTTCTCACCCAGCTCTGAGGAGACAGATGGTCATGTGAGCTGCCAAATCACCGGGTGGATGCGTATTTACAGTACCTGTATCTGCATGGAAACTCTCGAAGGTATTCTTTATCCACTTTGAAATGTTTTAGCATACTGTACTGGTTTTTTCTTATCATGGCAGAACTGTCTTGCTATATGTCATAGGTTGACATATGAAGTATGTTGGTTTCCTTCTGGGCTTCGTAATTATATACTGATAATGCGAAAATAGGTTATAAAGATTAAGTGTGTAATTTTTTGTCAAAATACTTGCTGATATTTGAATGTATTATGCAAAAATAAGTGTTCAGGAAACCTGTTTGGAAATTTTTAGTGAAATTTGTATAAAATAAATGGAAAAATCCTACTTGTTGACTACTAATTAGTTTTTTTTTTATTTTTTACTGAGAATCACTGATCTAACAATGCAAAATAAAATAAAAAACATTTATAAAATAAACTATATAAATAATTAAACAAGCTAACTGCAAAAATAACATACCACTTAATGCATATAAAGTACATTTTAATTAAAATGTGAAAATGTAAAAAAAAATTTGCCCATTTGATGAGCCGTTAATTTTATTTAAAAAAACAACAACAACAACAACTCACCAGACAGGTGTGCCTTCCAAACCTGTCTTGAAGCGTAAAAACACTTTCTTGAAGTGTTGAAGAGTATGCAGCAGAGAGAAGGAGAGCAGACTGTGTGTGTGTGTGTGTTTGTGTGTTTTGTGTATCAGTGACTACAAGAGGCCATCATTTCCCATAGTGCCTCAGCTTGGCGCCGTTGTTTATTCTGGTACGGTGAGAGTTAGAGGTGAGTCTTATATCAACAGCTGTGCTCAACCTAGATAACACAACACATTTAAAGCACAGAAATGTCAACAGAATTTCATCTGAGAGACTACACTATTATACCATGCAGATGTTCAGAACATAATTCAGGGCAGGAGCACTTACATTCAGACTTTCTTGTTGATAAAAAGTGCTCAGGACTTACAGCGGGGTCAGAAAGTCTGAGACCACATTGAAAATATAGGATTGAAATTACAAATATGCATGTTTGGGGTCTTGTAAGATTTTTTAAAATGTTTTTTTGAAAAGGAGTTTCTTTATCTAGGCTGCATTTATTTGATCAAAATAAATAATAATTTATACTGTGAAATATTATTACAATTTAAAATGTAGTTTATTCCTGTGATGGCAAAGCTGAATTTTCAGCAACCATCACATTATTTTTGTGGAGACTGTGGTAATTTTTTTTCAGGATTATTTGATGAATGGAATATTTATTTGAAATAGATTTTTGTAACATTATAAAAGTCTTTGATTATGTGTCCTTGCTTTAAAAAATGTGTTTCTTTCAAAAGAAATTACTGACCTCAAACTTTTGAACAGTGGTATGCACATCATACATACATACACGCGTATATAAAAATAGATAAAAAATAACTGATGGATTTTCATTAGTGGTCTCGAGCTAGAAGATAAATGGAGGAACCTGTATGTTGCCAGTCCTTTTCTCATCCTTCTGTTCTTCCGTTTCAGGCTCTTTTCTTATTTGTGTGAGTAAACATTTCTGGCAATGGCTGCTCTAGATTACCAAGTCCCTCTAAAGATTAAGTGAAAATCACGAGAGGATCTCAGCGCCACTGAAACACACACACACTCACACACACACTGCGGATACAGTTGAGTTAATTACTTTCCATGGATAAAGGCAAAAGCAAGATAAAACGAATGAGAAAGTGAAAGAGAGGTGGTGGGGGGTGGAGAGAAGCAGCGGTGATGCTTCCAGGCATTCGTTCTGTCATTTTGTTAACAGCCTGATAGACAGTGTGTCTTGCTGTCTTGTAACAGCATAACCTTAGACATGTCCTTATTCACTTACATGGCAGAGCAATCAGCTACAACATGGTGCAGAGCACACAAATGCACATACGTACATATTCAGGGTCTGATAATCTCCTGTACTATACAGACCTCTTGTAGCGATAAATATTAAAATAATCAGGTCCATGTTCTGTTATCCACTAAGTAAATACCGCTGTCCTCATTACAACCCAACAAACGTATATGTCTGCAGACCTCTCTGCACTGCTGCTGTGGTCTCCTTGCTGGAAAAACCAGGTCAGAGCTGTCTAACTGTGTCTTAACCAGACGCTAAAGTCTTGCAGTATACGGTACTAAAATATACTGCAGTGCCATATCATAATTTAGCAAATTTCAGAATCTGACCTATAAGCAACACTATGCTGCTATTCAGCACAGTTTGCATTTGAACTACATCTTTAAAATGAATTTAATTATTACATTTTAATGAGTGGCACTAAACTCATGTTCAGTTTTGTCTAAAACAGATGAATATGAATCTGGCAACATTTTATTATGTTAATTGTTTTATGTGTTGTGGCAAATCAGAAATAAAATGTCCGGTCAGTGGTGTTAAAAAGTTAATGCTCTATGTAAATACTATAACTTACCCTACCCTAAACCTAATCGATAGGTTAACATAAGCAAACATGAGATAAAAATGCATTTACTTAAGTAACCATGCCATTTTAGCTTGCTTCTCCAAGTGTTTGAGCTCTTTTATCTTGACTAGTGTTTCATGAGAGCACAATGCTGTACCGGGTGAGCTACTTTACTACATCAGAAAAGCCACACTTATGAAAAGTTGGTTATGTAATGTTATAATGTCAAAATGTATAGTTTCCAAATCATGCACTATGGTAAAAGTGTTTTAAGGTCATTTAACTCTTTCTGCACCAGCATTTTTTTTTTTTAAGTTGCCAGCCACTGCCAGCATTTTTGATCATTTTCACAGAAGTTCTATGGCACCCAGGATATCTGTTGTATGAATATCTGAACATGCAATTTGTCCAAAAAATAAAAAATGAGCGAAAATGAGGAAAAAAAAATATCTGCTTTAAAAAAGTTTTATTCTAAGCTTCATGCAATCTTTTTTATCAACACTTAAAAATGAAGTTTCATCAGCTTTCGACACGTTCACGAAAGTACCGCCCTGACACGGAAAAGAAGAAATGTTTTGAATAAAGTCATTATTGTTGTTTTCTTTGCACAAAAAAAGTATTTTCGTAGCTTCATAAAATTTAGGTTGAACCACTGATGTCACATGGACTATATTAACAATGTCTTTACTACCTTTCGTAGTACCTTGAACGTAGTAGTTGTGTTGTTGTCTATGGAGGGTCAGGAAGCTCTCGGATTTCATCCAAAATATCTTCATTTGTGTTCCGAAGATGAACAAAGGTCTTACGGGTTTGGAACAAAATTAGGTTAATCACCCAGGATATCTGTTGTATGAATATCTGAACATGCAATTTGTCAAAAAAATAATAAATGAGCGAAAATGAGGAAAAAAAAAAAATCTGCTTTAAAAAAGTTTTATTCTAAACTTCATGCAATCTTTTTTATCAACACTTAAAAATGAAGTTTCATCAGCTTTCGACACGTTCACGAAAGTACCGCCCTGACACGGAAAAGAAGAAATGTTTTGAATAAAGTCATTATTTTTGTTTTCTTTGCACAAAAAAAGTATTTTCGTAGCTTCATAAAATTTAGGTTGAACCACTGATGTCACATGGACTATATTAACAATGTCTTTACTACCTTTCGTAGTACCTTGAACGTAGTAGTTGTGTTGTTGTCTATGGAGGGTCAGGAAGCTCTCGGATTTCATCCAAAATATCTTCATTTGTGTTCCGAAGATGAACAAAGGTCTTACGGGTTTGGAACAAAATTAGGTTAATTAATGACCGAACTTAAGAGCTTCAATCAGATAGAAATATTGTAAAACATCAAAAGCTAAGCTATGTTTTAAAATGCATTTAGCCCCATTGCGGTTTTCAGTGAAGTGCTAAGCTGTGTCCTGTTAGAGCCATTGGTGGTTTAGTCCAGCTAACTGAAAACTAGCAGCACGTTTCCCTTAGAGAGCCATAAAACCATCAAGTCTTCCTCAGACCCTCAATGGACAGCCCATAAACGTATTGATCGGCAGTTAGCTGTTAACATTGATATGTTTCTAATGATGTCCTCTGTGACTCCATTACCTCATTAGCTTAGATGCTAATGCTTACCCATGCAGAACTGCTAGGATAAATGGTGGCTAACATACTTTAACAAAAACCTTGCTTCAGCTAAACAGTCAAAGTAACAAAAAACAAAATTTTCTCAGAGCGAGTACATACAGGTTGTTATCAGTGACAAATACAATTAGCGAAATAGCTTTATAATAGCAAATATTGCCGATCCCAGCTTAGCACTTTTCCACAGAATAACCCAATCACTCATATTCTCAAGTTGTATAAATGCAGCTCACGTTCAGCAAACAGGGTTCACATACGCAGGTGTCTGAATATGTCTCTCGATTCTGGAAAAAGAGTCCAGAGGTGAGACAGAGAGGGGAGGTTTTATGTAAAGCTGCTTTGTTTTATGCAGGATGAGGGTAGTGCTCTGTGGGTCCTTCTGAATAATGCAGAGACGGGCTGAGCCCTCTGGTCTGTCATGGAAAGGCATGGGGGGATGTGATTAAAGATTTATACCCTCTGGGCCACTAGAGAGAGTCCACCCTGTGGTCTAACTCGGCTGAGGTCCTTTGTACCCCTGTCAGTAGGGTCATATATGTCCTATGAAGAAGACAGAGAGGACAGGGGCCCTGAATAATACAGATGTGAGGCACTGAAGTGACCAATCGCATCAGAGCTTCCCACCAAGTGTCTGGGCCAAGAATGCTTCTGGTGTTTAGTTTAAAGCAATTTTTTTCTGCTAGTTTTACACATAAAAGTATGAAAAGTTTTTTGACGAATACGATTAATATGATAAAAGACGAATATCAGTGGCATTTTTATGCTTTGTCAGAACCAAAGTCTATTTTGTTGCAGTATATTTCCTGTAAGTGACAAATGCGTCTGGAAAGGGTATTGCTGTAATTGTGTTGATAATTGAAAATGTTTGTTTTAGCATGATGATGCATCTACACCTGTACGGTAGGCGTTAATAAAAGTCCAAGACAATTGGCTTTTAATATAATAAAAAATGAAAAGATACAAGATATGAAAAATAGAAAAAAGCTAAAAAAAAAAAAATCTGTCATGTATATTCAGTTGTTTAACTTACAAATTATTTGTATTTATTTGTATTTAATTATTTATTTTTAAATGTATTATTATTTTTTTATCTGTCATGTATTTATTTATATTTTTCTTAGGGATGCACCAACAATTATGGGCTGAAAATGTGTTCGTTCGTTCGTTCAGATTAGATAAAGATTAGATAAAAAGATGGAAATCTTTACTGGAAATTTGAACTGAAACTGCTGCTTTAACTTCCAATAACATATTTGGTGATTAAAATAATAATAATATAAAAAAAACCTAAATAAAAAATTTAAATATTGCCTTGGCAACTAATTGATATAAATAATTTGAAGTACTAAAATGATTAAAACTAAAATAAAAATAAAAATAAATTAAAGGGGTCATCGGATGCCCATTTTCCACAAGTTGATATGATTCTTTAGGGTCTTATTGAAATTCTATAACATACTTTGGTTAAAATTTCTCAATGGTAGTGTAAAAAAACACCCCTTTTACCCTGTCAAAATCAGCTCTGTTTTCAGCAAGCCATTCTAGTCCATGTTGCTTTAAATGCTAATGAGCTCTGCTGACCCCGCCCCTCTCTTCCATGGGGCAACGAGCAAACTTGATAACTAGCACATATTAGGAAAGACGATTTGCAAAGATTCATAAAAAACGTAGATGAAGCTGGATCACGAATGATTCACGCGAACATAGACGCATTTAGGCAGATCGGGGATCGGTGCACTCCCTTCAAAAACGAAAGTAACGTTAATCCTCTGCGTCTTCAGCGGCTCAGATGTCGGAAGTAAATGATGACTGCTATGTTCATTATTACATCCAACAACAAAACACCTCAAATCGCTTAATCGGAGACATTCTTGTCTTCCCCTGCGCCGGAGTCGACACAGTGGCGGACCGATGACAGCTCACTCAGGGCGGGTCTAAGGTAAGACGGCCTTGTCAACCAACTATCATGGGAGCCGTCTGTGCAGAACTACGTCATTCTGACAGGAATCTCAGAACAGCCTGATTTGAGAAAGGGGATTTTAAAATAGGGATTTAAAAAAAACCACTGGGTGGATTTTTATCATTATAGGATGGATGTGTACACACACTTCCAACACACATTTATGTTCAAACAACATGTAAAGTGAATTTTGCATCCGATGACCCCTTTAAAGTTGAATAGAAATCTTTTAAAAATTAATACAAATGACAAAAGCATATAGTAAAAAATACTTAAACTAAAATAAAAATATACTAATAAAAGCTAATTCAAAATATGAATACATACTATAATGGTTCATAAATAATACAAAAAATACATATTTCTGCTAAATATGATAATACAGACCAAAGTGTGACACACAGACTTTGTTTCTAACCAGACCATGGACAAGCCCAACGAACTC